>NC_079195.1:35536092-35836092 GCF_029499605.1 Hyla sarda | reverse complement strand
ATGGCTGCTGGATCCTGGGCTAGGCACGGGGCAAATAATGACTCAGACGCCAAGTTATGGAACAACGGCAGCTTTACTGAGGCAGACAGATGGAATAATCTTTACAGCTCAGTTAGGCCCAAGGAGGTGACCAGTAACTTTAGAAATTTGCAGGCTCGTTGGGACTTGTAGTGGACTTGGACAGAATACTGCAGGCCCAGGCTGAGTTTAGACAGACTTGACTGACTTGACTAGGACTGACTAGACTTCACCCCTTGTGTAGCTTACCAGGCTTTGACGTTCACCTGTGGGGCACTTGGTGAGGGAAGTGTGGCTGCGTGACTAGGCCTTAGGTCTCTTCAGGACACCGGACACTTTCAGGTCTTGACTTTACGGCACTCAGCACAGAACTGAACTAGCTAGCTCTGCCCAGACTTTATATAGGGGATACTTTGGAGAGGTCCTATAGGTCACCCATAAGTCATCTGGTCACTGACACCTTCCCTGGTTACAAGACTTGGTAACAACATTTAAAGGTATATAACATTATAAAAGCATTCTCATACATAACATGAGGCACTTATTAAGCATTTATGATACACAGATTAAGAGGGACTCAGGAAACACTGCAATAGGGTCCGCCACACAGGACAGCAAGGGTACAGGGGTACAACTCCTGTACTGGGCCACCATACAGGGATGTGTGTCAGCTCTAGGGGTGAGTCGAGGATGCAGGGAGGAATGTCAGCACTAGGGGTGAGTGGAGCATGCAGAGAGATAGTCAGCTCTAGGGGTGAGTGGAGGATGCAGGGAGGAATGTCAGCACTAGGGGTAAGTAGGAGATGCAGGGAGGAATGTCAGCTTTAGGGGTGAGTGGAGGATGCAGGGAGGAATGTCAGCTCTAGGGGTGAGTGGAGGATGCAGAGAGGTGTGTCAGCTCTAGGGGCTAGTAGAGGATGCAGGGAGGAATGTCAGTTCTAGGGGTGAGTGGAGGATGCAGGGAGGAATGTCAGCTTTAGGGGTGATTGGAGGATGCAGAGAAAGGTGTCAGCTCTAGGGGTGAGTAGAGGATGCAGGGAAAAATGTCAGCTCTAGGGGTGAGTGGAGGATGCAGAGAAGTGTGTCAGCTCTAGGTGTGAGTGGAGGATGCAGGGAGGAATGTCAACTTTAGGGGTGAGTGGAGGATGCAGAGAGGTGTGTCAGCTCTAGGGGTGAGTGGAGGATGCAGGGAGGAATGTCAGCACTAGGGGTGAGTGGAGGATGCAGGGAGGAATGTCAGCACTAGGGGTGAGTGGAGGATGCAGAGAAAGGTGTCAGCTCTAGGGGTGAGTGGAGGATGCAGGGAGGAATGTCAGCTCTAGGGGTGAGTGGAGGATGCAAGAAGGAATGTCAGCTCTAGGGGTGAGTGGAGGATGCAGGGAGGAATGTCAACTCTAGGGGTGAGTGGAGGATGCAGAGAGGTGTGTCAGCTCTAGGGGTGAGTGGAGGATGCAGGGAGGAATGTCAACTCTAGGGGTGAGTGGAGAATGCAGAGAGGTGTGTCAGCTCTAGGGGTGAGTGGAGGATGCAGAGAGGTGTGTCAGCTCTAGGGGTGAGTAGAGGAGGCAGGGAGATAGTCAGCTCTAGGGGTGAGTAGGAGATGCAGGGAAGTACCATTATCAAAGTTTGTTAGAGGGCCCAGGGGTTTCTCGTAACCCCCTTGCATGTAAAGAAAAGGAGAAGCATGAGTTATTAAAAGCTGATCTTGACCTTGGCTTAAAAATGTCATAGAAAACTGCATATGTAATTCCAGACTTGCATTGCAGCTCAGACTGGCAGCAGTGCACAAGCACTAGTTCTTGGTGGTTGGAGGAATTCTTTATCACAGTGTTCCCCAACCAGTGTGCCTCCAGCTGTTGCAAAACTACCAGTTTGTAGTTGTAGTTTTGCAACAACTAGAGCCACTCCGGTTGGGAAACACTGTTTTATCACTCAACCTCATGTAAAAGTTATTCACCATCTTTAGGTCTAGTCTCAAAATCATGTAAAAAAAAAATGTAGCTACTCGATATTGTACTATTCTTGGCAGATAATGCGGAGAATTTGTGTAGCCAAATCCACCTCTTTGCAGAACCAATTCCGTGTAACATATTTCATATGGTCACGCTTTTACATTTGTCACACTTCCCAATAGGTAGCTTACTAGTGGGATTCCATTCTGTATTTTTTTGCATAACCTTTCCTGGAAAGCCAGCTAGTGGATTTATAAAGTCGTCCCTGCAGAAATAAAGCTGTGGCACAGGCTACAAGTGTAGGGAAGTCTCGGCGTCTGCCCACACGTACTCACAATATAAGGTCTTAAGCTCCCTGTCTGGCAGTGCAGCTGTGAATGGCGCATACAGTTGCCGGGCTTGCTACTGCTGATGCCCCTGAGGGAGGTAAAGGGAGGTAGCGATGGGATTAGAGTATTAATCGCTTTGTCTGCCAGGATCTATAACAATCAGAAGGTGATGGAAAGAGGGAAGCTTTTTGGCAGATCTGCGTAGGATCTTTCATTCCGACTGCTCATCATCACAAAAGAATACACGAAAATACCAGAATCTCTATTCAACGCAGAACAAAAAACGACTTGGCGAAACCCGATGCTGAGCGTTTTATTTTCCCTATTCAAAGGACATGACAGAACTGAGTCTTTTTACAGTTCATGTGTTACCTGGGTCACAATGGTAAAAATGTAGTTTGATCCATTGTGAAATATGCACCTTGTGACCGTCGCATACATCAAAGATCCTGCACCGGGGGCTTTATAGAAAGACATTTATAATGACATGAAACTATATTCATAGATTATATTCTGCCTGTACAATTTAAGGATATTACAGTTCTTTAACATAAATGAATTGGCATCTTGGCGTATGATGCCTTACAGAAGGCAGCTTCTACAAGGGTCCGGCTTCTTAAAAATTTGGTATACCCATGTCTTCTGCAGGGTAATTGGAGGGCAACATGGTGGCCATTAAAATAAGTGGCCAACCATGTAGTATAAGGACAGGATTGGCCTATAAGAGTGTGAACCTCTCCTTTCTTGACCATGTGACCTAATAGCATACATGATGGTGTGATCGAAGGTCCTTTCAGCTCTAGCTACAGCTCAACTGAGGAGGTAATGAGGTATCATAGGGAGTTTGTGAAGAAGAGGGAGGGGAATAAAGGCAAATTTGAGGGGGGCTAAGCAGCAGTCTCTGTGAGAGAAGAGAACGTGAACAGCAGTCTATGTGAGAGAGTGGGACCATGAGCAAGAGTGTATGTGAGCGAGGTGGCTATAAGTGGCATTCTATGCCAGAGAGTGAGGTAATGAGACACAGTCTATGTGAGATAGTTGGCCATGAGTGGCAGTCTATGTAAGAGAGGGGCCATGAACAGGAGTCTGTGTGAGAGAGGATGCCAGGAGTGAGGGTCAGTGTGAGTCAGGAGGCCATGAGTTGTTGTCTATGTGAGAGAGGGGCCATGAACATCAGTCTATTTAAGAGAAGGGGCCATGAACAGCAGTCTATGTGAGAGAGGGGCCATGAACAGCAGTCTATGTGAGAGAGGGGCCATGAACAGCAGTCTATGTGAGAGGAGCCATGAACAGCAGTCTATGTGAGAGAGGGGCCATGAACAGCAGTCTATGTGAGAGAGGGGCCATGAACAGCAGACTATTTAAGAGAGGGGGCCATGAACAGCAGTCTATGTGAGAGAGGGCCATGAACAGCAGTCTATGTGAGAGAGGGGCCATGAACAGCAGTCTATGTGAGAGAGGGGCCATGAACAGCAGCCTATGTGAGAGAGGGGCCAAGAACAGCAGACTATGTGAGAGAGGGGCCATGAACAGCAGTCTATGTGAGAGAGGGGCCATGAACAGTAGTCTATGTGAGAGAGGGGACATGAACAGCATACTATGTGAGAGAGGGGCCATGAACAGCATTCTATGTGAGAGAGGGGCCATGAACAGCAGTCTATTTAAGAGAGGGGGCCATGAACAGCAGCCTATGTGAGAGGAGCCATGAACAGCAGTCTATTTAAGAGAGGGGGCCATGATCAGCAGTCTGTGTGAGAGAGGGGGCTAAGAGCGGTAGTCTGTGTGAGAGGGGGCTAAGAGCGGCAGTCTGTGTGAAAGAGGAGGCATGAGTGGCAGGCTATGTGAGAGGGTGTCTCTAGGTCTAATCTGAGGTCTATTTTAGATTCAAGGTAAGGTCGGGGTCCATTATTTTGTAGTTTCGCCTCTGCTGTGATCATTATCCCTATCTTCAGGCACTGTTATATCTGGAGTATTCAGTGGTATTGGGCAGTGCTGTGGGTTCAGTCTTGGAGACATATGGGGCAGCAGTAGGCACAGTATTGATAGAAGCAGCAGGATGCCAGTATAAAGGATGTAGGTTATGTTGCTATAGAAGCTGAGGATGGCTGCAGAAGTGAGGGGTGTGTGTATATATATATATATATATATATATATATATATATATATATATGTGCATGTGTAAAGTGTCATATTTCATATACCATTTAATATTATTCCCATTAGTGGGTTGTCTATATTACACAGAGATGATCATCCTGACCAGAGGACTGTGATGTTTTAACACTGGGTTTTCTACACTGGACAATCACTGTCTTTGTACGAAGCTTTAAAAGGGGTGGAAAACTTTTTTTTTTTTTTTATAAATCAACTGATGCCAGAAAGTTAAACATATTTGTAAATTACTTCTATAAATTTTTTTTTTAATCCTTCCAGTACTTATCAGCAGCTGTATACTACAGAGGAAATTCTTTTCTTTTTGGATTTCTTTTCTGTCACGACCACATTGCTCTCTGCTGACACTTCTGTCCATGTCAGGAACTGTCCAAAGCAGGAGCAAATCCCCATAGCAAACCTATCCTGCTCTTGACAGTTCCTGACATGGACAGAGGTGTCAGCAGAGAGCACTATGGTCGTGACAGAAAGGAAATTCAAAAAGAAAAGAACTTCCTCTGGAAAATACAGCAGATGATAAGTACTGGAAGGATTAAGATTTTTAAATAGAAGTAATTTACAAATCTGTTTAACTTTCTGGCACCAGTTGATTTAAAAAAAAAAACATGTTTTCCACCGGAGTACCCCTTTAATATCAAATTATACAGGTTTTATGCAGGTTACTCCTGTTGACAGAAATATCCCCAAATACAGATTTTTTTCTGACTACTTACATCCTTCTCGTCTAGTATTTCTACGTTGGAAACATGAACCTGTCCATTTCTGTTTGCATACACAGCTGACTATTGGACAGACGTTGGCAAAGTGCTGTGTTCTACCTACCGATCGGATTTCAGGGATCAGGAAGTTACTTTAGAAGTGCATGGTGACAGCTTGAGTCAACCACGGTATACGATATGGCGCTATTAACATTCCGCGCCCCATACTTTATTTACCAACAACCCCGATGAAAGGTTCGCAGCGCGCTCGTCGATTGACAGTCTCCATCCTGTAAAATGAAAGAGGGCGGCTGGGTGCTGGCTCATTGCTTAGCCGATAGATGTTAGGCTGATATATGTAGGATTCCTTTACCATTGTTTTATCTCTTCTAGTACTACAGAGCTGCAAATATAGTCAGGTCTTCTTCTCTAAATCAAGGATATATACAGAATGATTCATAAAGGACAGTGCAAAATTATAGCCGCGGTAATACAAATGCATTATCGTGAAAAGTCGCACAATCTATACAGGTTTTATCTCTATACACTACAAATGTTCTAAGTGATTTCCATTGGTTTCACATGCGCATTCACCGAACCCCTCTGAAGTGGAAAAATAAAATATGATTTTTTCAAATTCAAAACATAGGAGGTATATATTTAAGGTGCACAAAATGAACAAAACCATTAAAGAACAAAACCATTAAGACACATTAGGTGCAGGCAGTGTTCCCCCACACATTAGGCGCAGGCAGTGTTCCCCCACACATTAGGCGCAGGCAGTGTTCCCCCATACATTAGGCGCAGGTAGTGTTCCCCCATACATTAGGCGCAGGCAGTGTTCCCCCATACATTAGGCGCAGGCAGTGTTCCCCCATACATTAGGCGCAGGCAGTGTTCCCCCACACATTAGGCGCAGGCAGTGTTCCCCCATACATTAGGCGCAGGCAGTGTTCCCCCACACATTAGACGCAGGCAGTGTTCCCTCACACTTTAGGCGCAGGCAGTGTTCCCCCACACATTAGGCGCAGGCAGTGTTGCCCCACACATTAGGCGCAGGCAGTGTTCCTCCACACATTAGGCGCAGGCAGTGTTCCCCCACACATTAGGCGCAGGCAGTGTTCCCCCACATTAGGCAGGCAGTGTTCCCCTACATTAGGCAGGCAGTGTTCCCCCACATTAGGCAGGCAGTGTTCCCCCACACATTAGGCGCAGGCAGTGTTCCCCCACACATTAGGCGCAGGCAGTGTTCCCCCAAACATTAGGCGCAGGCAGTGTTCCCCCACACATTAGGCGCAGGCAGTGTTCCCCACACTTTAGGCGCAGGCAGTGTTCCCCCACACCTTAGGCGCAGGCAGTGTTCCCCCACACATTAGGCGCTGGCAGTGTTCCCCCACACGTTAGGCCCAGGCAGTGTTCCCCTACATTAGGCAGGCAGTGTTCCCCCACATTAGGCAGACAGAGTGACGTCCCGGCGGCCCTGCAATTTTAAACTTACGCGGGGCCGCAGGGAGTTAATAGTGATGGGGAAATTGCCCGTCACTACAGGACGGCAAATGCCGCCTCTGCTCGGGGCCCCAAGCAATTGCTTGGTTTGCCTGTCCTGTTGCGACCTCCCCCGCCGAACCCCCGGGACTGACTCACCGAACCCCTGGGGTTCGATCGAACCCAGATTAAGAACCACTGGTCTAGGCTAATGTTTCCCAGCTAGGGTACCTGCAGCTGTTGCAAAACTACAACTTCCAGCATGCTCGGACAGCCTTTGGCTGTCCGAGCATGCTGGGAGTTGTAGTTTTGCAACAGCTGGAGGCACGCTGGCTGGGAAACACTGGTCTAGGTAGTAGTCCAGTTCTGCCCAGGCATGGACTTTACTGTTTCAGGGATGTGTTGTTTCACGTTAGTCTTATTCTGGGGGGGATACACTGAGCCCCTGGCGATCATGGAGACCAACGCAACATTGGTGAACTGTTTCCGGTGCTGCTGATCCAACATTCACGTATCAGCGAATGTTTCAATGGAAATATAGAGGTGATCATCCTGGTGATAGACCACATTTGGCAGATCATCCTCTATCTGTGGCATAAGCCATCCCTTTAAGATGTTGGTTGCTACGGGCAACTAAGCCACTTTCGCTTTCATTTTCAGTCACTGGTGAAATGATACCTGCTTATCCGGGACAAACAGAAAATGTATAAAAAATGGCCTGGTGATTAAGGGTCAAAACTTTTCTGGTATTAAGAACCAATATATAACTTAGCACAGTAGATATTTAGATGAAGATGGAGGGGTTGGGTCACTGGGTGGTCCCCCAGACCCCATAAACCCATGGGTTGAATAGGTATTGTAAGATATGATTTTATTCTGTAAAAAAAAACCCTGATGGAGGTTGAATGCTTTTTGTATTAAGGTTTTCATAATTTATAATAAAAAATATATATATAACATATATTTAACATAACTTAACATAATGTAATATAATATACGGTAATATAGAGCATATATAAGTACAAAACAATTTAGAAAAAAAATGCATACATTTTTAAAATTTTTGTTCACAATGATCAAATTAATGCTTGTAGGTTGTGGTCCAACCATAAAGGACCACCCACGAAGCCTGATTATATAGGAACTGGAGGATGACCCTAACATGGCCACATTCCTCTAGTAGAGTCACAGTCTCTTAAAGGGGACCCGTCAGTCCCAGGCTTCCTAGCTTAAGCACCGATTGAGTTTTAAGGATATGTAAAATAGAAGTCTTTACAGTGGGATTTTTAATACTTATGTTCTCTTGTGTGAATCATTATTCTGGTGTCTACGCTGTGTAATCCGGTCATTTTTCAGCTCCTGGTTTCTCAGTTGTAGAGAAGCATCTGCCGCAGACACATGGCAGCGCTGCCTTCATCTGTGGCCACAAGTGATATCTGATCTGTACTTTTAGTTGTCAGCACGGCCATTTATTCATTTCAGCAACAAGAATAGAATGGAAGAACAGGTCATGTTGTTTATTGAGTGGAATAACTCAACCATCTTCTCCAAGGAGACTTACCGAAGATTTTGCTGCGCTGTAGGTACTCGGTGGCCTCAGATTTTATTGTCATAGGCAAACTTTCATATTATTATTTTCTTTGACAATCCTAAAACCATTCTGAGAGATTCTGATGGCAACGTGTACCCTTCTGGTGTTGTCAAGAAGACTTTTCTGAATTCAATTCACCACATACACAAATTTCTGCTAGTTGATAAAGTCCAATATTTTAAAGCTCTGTCCAGAAACCATCACATTTACAAAAACGACCTCAAGTGGAGTTTAACTAAACCCTGCCTGTTTTGTGGGCCAATTTGCTTGGTTGTTTTGACAAAGTTGGGACTTTAGACAAGTATGCTAGTTACCTGTATTGAATAATAGCAATTGTGTCTGTATGTGTCGGGGTATTGATGTCTGCATGGCTGACAGAAACACTTACATCAATGTTACACCAATATAGTGGTCCCCTTTATTCTCTTCATTATTGGGGTCTGAAAGGTTGGACACTCATTGATTACTAAGTTATCACAAATGTTAGCAACACTGATCGGGGAGATCTGACCTTTGAGATTGTCACTGATCATAAAATGCTGGCAAATCCTAGAGATATTGAGTTGGTGGTGGGACCCCCACCAATCATAAAGTGATATCCTAAGGCATACCCGAAGGGTTAATCTGCACTGAGGTCTTATGTCATTCTGGTTACTGTGGAAATGCCCTGTTCTCTGGATGGTCAGCTGACCTCATTGGCTTTTCACCTGTTTAGCTCCCTATTTAAAACCTTAGTATTCATCCAGGCCTTGTTTGCAAAAGAGCTCATACTCCTAGCTAGCGTTTGTACTGTATCTTGTATTTCTGGCATATTTGACCCATTGGCTCCATTCTCTAACTCCTCTCCTGTTTCTGCGATTTGGCTTTTTTGTTATCTCTTGGTATTGACTTGGCTTGTGGACAGTGACATATAATGTGTGTATGTTATTTCTGTTAGTGTGTGTGATTCCATACAGTGTCCGGACCTCAGTCTGTATTGTTAGTTTATTTTGTTGACTTTTTCCTCCCTGCACTTATTCAGGCAGGGACCGTCACGTGGTTGTGGACCCGTCACCTAGGGCAGGTACGCAAGTAGGCAGGGCAAGTGGGAGCAAGTGAGATTAGGGCTTCACTCTTCCCTGCCCATACATGACATCCAAACTCTAGGACCTATGCTTCTCAATATGAAAGGACAGATCCTGGCACAGTCTAGAATGGACTTCAAGCTGCAAGCCGCATAACTGGAAACATTCTCATGGTCAGGTGTGTGATGCGAGTCTCCTACATGAGGTAACTAGTATGAGCTACTGCTGGTGGTGCTTCTCGTGTGAAGTGACTTCAAATAATAACCACAGTCTCATAGAAAAATGAGGAATGGAGCACTCACCTCAATTTTCGTAGCAGGACAAATGCTTTAGTTGACCACACATATCAGGGAAGGGAAGACAGCTGGTACAAACGGGGGGAGGGGGTTCTCACAGACGACGGGTGACGGTCTTTATCGCACTTTACGCGCTTCGACAGGCCCTCAAACGTGATGACGTCAGACAGGTGAGTTTATAGTCCCGGCACCTATGTTACCTAGGTAACACTATACAAACTAAACATTAACACCTTCAGTGCTGAATCAAACAGAGTTTGTTAAAAACATCACAGCCTTTACAGTGAGCAATAACAAGGGAAACAGATATAGACAGGAAACATGAAATTAGAGCTGCAAATTCTTCTTTGTCAATCAAACCTAGGGTGCCTGTTGCATCAAGACGCAATATCCATCGGGCTTCCTTCCTTGATTTTTCCATTTACTGCACGTTCGACTCTTTCCAGGGCAGTAAAAGTTAATGATTCCGGGCTACTGTTCTGCACATTAGACATATCAGATATAAACCGTGTAGCCGTGATCCCTGTCCTGAGCAAGCAAAGGTGTTCAGTGACTCTGGAAGAGCGGGCATTTTGTCTGTCCTATGTAATATAGGCCACAGCTGCATGTTAGACTGTAAACTACAAAATCTGATCTGCATGTAATGCATTGTGTAATGTATATAGTATAACTGCCTAGCTTAATGGACTTTGCTTTAGAATTGTATTTACAAAATGAGCATGAGCCGCACTGAAAGTTACCTACTGGTCTGGTATCTGATTACCAGTGGGAACTGGGTTTATCATTCTGGGACCTGCTTTTCTTGATGTAATCCCTGATTGTCTGATTTTTTTGTAAGTAATTACGGGTGGATTACTGGTAAAACTCTGTATATCCTGGTCGGCTTGTAACATAAACCAATTCTTCATTATAGTGCTTTTAATTATATTATTCATTGTGGTATTTTTAAACGAAAAGACTACTCTGTTATCTTATTTCTTTTTAGGGCGAGATTTAAACAGTGTATTACGTGGGATGGCATTGACTTTATGTCTAGCAGTTTTTGTTACCTCAGCTGGATAACCACGTTCAGGATGATTGTTTGTGTGCTTTATCCGAATTAATTGGCTATAGGGTATACTGTTTTTGGTGGTTTACGAATGTGAAGACTGATAATGTAGTAGAGAATTTTTTGAGGTGGGTTTTCTATAACTAGACATTACCAATCCATCTCCATTAACTTCTATCTTCACATCCAGAAACTCCAACACATTTCCCCCAAATTCTGCTATAAATCTCATGTTAACGTTGTTGATGTCGTTTAAGTATGAGACAAACTCATGGAATAATTCCTGTGAGACGAAACCATACCACAAAGACATCGTCCACGAACTGTAGAAGTAGTTTTATGTGTCGGACAAAGGGATTCAAAGATGTGAAAATAAAATTATGCTTGAAAATAGCCAAAAATATATTTGCATATGAACATCAAGTCGGGATACCCATTGTGGTACCCTCGATTTGCCTGTACCACAACTTGAAACAGTTATTTGTTAGAATGAATTAAATCTACTCTCTAACGAAATTTACAAATTCTGGTGACTTATTATTAGCGCAACTTAAAAATTCACTGACAGCCCGTACACCCGCATCATGAGGGATGCGGGTGTACAGGCTCTCTACATCTATGAAGGCTAACCTGAATTCCGGACACCAAAAATTTTTTCATGAGCAGAAATCAAATCACCGTGTCACGTAAGTATGTGGGTATGACTTTCAGAAGAGGTTAAATTAGCCATTCTACATAGCTAGAGAGATACTCAGTAGGGGATTGAATCCCTGCCACTATATGGTGACCTGGGGGAGGTGTTTGCTTTTTATGGATTATTTGGTAGAATATACCAATTGGGGGTGCATGGATTGGAAGGGAATAATTTTTCAGCCATTTTGGTGCTGAGTATGTTGTTATCTGTAAATCTCCTAAGTAGTGATCTGAGTTTCTCCATAATTTTCGGGAAGGGATTTACCTTGAGTTTCTCATATACCTTTGTATTCTCAAGTTGATTTGTTTACCTCATAATCATGATCACACTTATTCCACACCACTACTGCCCCACCTTTGTCTGCCTTAGTTATTAGTATATCTTGTTTCTCTGCTAGACAATTCAATGCTTTTAATTAATCTTTACTAATGTTAGGCTTAAGATTTTGGTACAGTAATGCCTTTACCTCCTTGCGTACTGTATTCTAAAACAAATCAATGGCACTGCCAGGTATGATGAGGGGATTAAATCTGGAGGAATTGCCTCCTGAAAAAGATGTATTTTGAGTTTCCTCAACCACAGATCCTCCCTCATTACCTGCCAGGTCCATAAGATCTGAAAGGCAAGCATTTCCCGCATCACTGAATTAGTTTATAACCTTGAACTCTAAAGGTCCAATGACACATGGGGATGTGCCCTCCTTTATTGTGGTGGTGCTATTTGTATTGTTTTTACTGCTATGCAAAGTGGCAAAAAACTTTTTGAGGTTAATCTTTCTAATAGCTCTAAACAGGTCTTCCTCAAAAGCCAAGAAGTCAAAAGGTTAGTTTAGTCTGAAATTAAGTCCTTTGTTTAATACTGAAAGACATGTTGTATCCAGAGGGATATCGGTAAGATTTACCACTATGTCCGTGGTGTGAACTAGCACCAAGTCAGTGTTTTCCACTTGCAAGGAAACTCCTTTGTTCATCTTTTCTTTCTTCTTTTCCCTCTACGGGTTTTTCCCCTAAAGGGACCAATGTAGATATCGAGGGAACATCTGCTGCAATTTGTTGTTCATATTCTTCTGAATTACTGGAGTCTGATTCTGTGGTTAGATAGTCCGAGCTTTTAATTTTTTTCTTTGTGCTGGTATCCCTTTTTCTATTTCTATTTTTACTTTCTGATCCTTGCGCTTTATTCTGACGATTCGTATTCCAGGTAAAAAAAATTCCAGATTGAAAGTCTCTTTTATCTCTGAGAAATTTATCTCTTTTAACTTCTTTTATTCTATATTGTAATGTAGTGAGTCTATTTTCCATTATCTGTTGAAACTCAGTAGATTGCAGTTCTTCTTAATTCTAATTTCGCTATGCACAAATCCTCTGTGTTTCTTACGTATTCAGCTTGGTTTTTTCCCAGTATAAATTTTTGTAGATTCAGCAAATGCATAATGTGCAACTTATCCCATTTCTTAGTAAATGCATGGTCTTCCACGAACTGAGATGGAGCCTTGTAAACTCGTAGGCCCCAAACTCTAGGACCTACACTGGTCATAAAGTGCTGCCGTCTCCTAGTGATTAATTAATGAGAGTATTATGTCTGGGACCTCCAAGAAAGTGATGCCCAATCTTAGTGATATTGATCGTAGTAGTCTAACCTCTGGCACCCCCACCAATCATAACAGCAATATTTATTGATGGGGTCCAACTTCTGGGACTCCAAGGGATCATAAAGTTCTGCCATGGCCCACTGGATAGTGGGGGACTAACCTTTAAGTCTGCAAATTAGAAAAAGATCCTAGCAAATCCTAGCAATATTAATTGTGGGGGTTTGACATTTGAATCCCTCATGATCAGAAAATGATTGCTCATATTGGATTTACTGATCATGGGGCTCTGATCTCTAGGACCCCCAACAATTATGAAGTGATGACAAATCCTAGCGATATTGAATGATGGGAAAATCCCTTAACGAAAGGGCCTTACCCAAGTGACCTAATTTTAGCCGATAAAAAAAAAGATTAAGAATAGTCTTCTTATTTTTTAATGTTGACTAAACTTGCCTTTTTTCATTTCCTCGGATAGGCCTCCTTTTAGGGATTGTTCACACAGGCGCTTAATCATTTGTCCATCTTGATCTCTGCACTAATGATGACTGATCTCTCACCAGACAATGCTCCACTTTTCCTCCAGTATCCGTAGACATCAGTCTTCATTAATGTCCATGAGCACAGGCTCTGCATGACCCTGTGGGGCTCAATGATCTCTTTTTTTAGTATCTGCCTCCCTCCCCCTAATCGAGAGTAAAAATTGGGCCAGTTATCATGCATGTATGCTAAGTTGTACAAGACAGTAATATGGCACCCATATAAGTTTGTTAAGCCCCCCCCCCCCCCAAAAAAAAAAGCCTTTAATTTATACTGGGCCAGCTTTATTAAATGGCGTATGTATGGAGAGAGAATAGCTGTGTACATACAGTATGGTATGGCAGCAGACGGAGGCCATATTGCGCTGTATTTGGAATCTGTATGGCCCTATCATACAGGCTTTGCGTACGCAGCTCTGCCGCAGGAATGTAGCTGATCCTTCTCTCAGTCAGCCTGCCTAAAAATAAGACAATTCATGTAAACCAGACAAGATTCTCCTCCTAATAGGATTTTGACTCTTGGCATTAAACGAGAACATTTGTGCTACATATATCTGCCTTATGGCGTTTCTTTAGAACCACTTTTACGGGCAGCTAATTAATTTCCTGGATGTTATTAAAAGTAAAATGTGCAGTTTACTATTCCATTATTTTTATAGAATGTAAGCTCTGAATTCACAAACAAGTGACGTAAGGCGAGCCTCCGGGGTAAAAAAAATAAATAATAATAATCAAAAACATAGGCTTTGAGATCAAAAAGGTTATAATGTGATGTGAAAGTTATGTGAATGTGGAGACGTTCAGGGAGCATTGGAATTGTCTGTAGGGCTCAGTATTTGGGCTTTATAATGGTGAAAGCAAAGTGACAATATTGTTGCAGATTAATTAAAGGGGTACACTGGAGGAAAAAAATATTTTTAAATAAACTGGTGCCAGAAAGTTATACAGATCTGTAATTTACTTCTATTTAAAAAAAACTTAATCCTTCCAGTACTTATCAGCTGCTGTATGCTCCAGGGGAAGTTGTGTAATTATTTTCTGTCTTACCACAGTTTTCTCTGCTGACACCTCTGTCAGGAACTGTCCAAAGCAGTAGGGATCGACCGATTATCGGTTTGGCCGATATTATCGGCCGATAATCCCGATTTTGGGCATTATCGGTATCGGCAATTACCTTGACAATAAGCCGATAATGCCCCGCACCGCGACCAACTATCGGCGGTGATAGGACTCAGGACCCCCAGACAGGCAGGGGGAGAGTAGCGGGTGGCGGCGGCGGTCTATGGCACCGCAAAAGCCACTGCAGTTCATTGATTTAAAGCACCCGCTTTAAATCAATGATCTTCAGCGGTGTCGCGGGGAGTAAGTAGAATATCGCGGAATATCGGTATAAGTTATCGGCTATCAGCCCTAACCTCCACCGATTATCTGTATCGGTATCGGCCCTAAAAAGACGATATTGGTCGATCCCTACAAAGCAGTAGAGGTTTGCTATGAGGATTTGCTCATGCTCTGGACAGTTCCTGACACTGACAGAGGTGGCAGTAGAGAGCACTGTGGTCAGACTGGAAAGAACTACACAACTTCCTCTGGAGCATACAGCAGCTAATAAGTACTGATTAAGATTTTTAAATAGAAGTAAATTACAAATCTCTATAACTTCATGGTACCAGTTTATTTGAAATTTTCTTTTCCGCTGGGGTACCACTTTAAAGGGGTATTCCAGGATCTTTTTTTCATTTGACTATGCTACAGGGGCTGAAAAAATTGTGTAGTTCATAACACAGTGTTTGTACCTGTACATGCCAGTGGTCTCACAATACTTCCGTGATTATTGCCCCAATATTTATTTTTAACAGCATACAAAGTTACTCATGTCTCAGGATTTCCCAGGTTGCAGTGCATCAAGACCTGACATCACTAGTCAGGTGATCGGAGGGAGCCTATCCTGCTTCAACTTTGCAACAGCTGTAGAACCCCTGGTTAGGCCCCCTGGTTAGAAAACACTGTATTTCAATGGGTGTGGTGGCTCATGTGTGGGAGAAAGGAAAGGGACCTCAAGCATTCAAGCATGGAACTGTGGGATGTGTAGTTTAGAGAACAAAATGCAACAGGAAATGCCCAGTTCTGGAAAGTTAGTACTAAAATCATCTTATGGTGGATAACCCCTTTTATGTTGTCTTAAACTTGAAACGAGCCCAAAAGATTTGCCAAATTTTTTATCAAAATTGGGGGGAGATTTAATAATCTGTGTAAGTGGAGCAGACAACTAAACCGTCTGTTTTGCACCGTTGTAACAATATTCTATTATATAAACACATGAACAACACTCATCTGTTCTATTTATTTGATACAATGTATCAGTGCAGGTTGAATATATCATCCTGAAGTCTTAGAATTAGAAAGTTTTAGAATTTTTGTCATAAAGTGGTTTAGCCTTGTATCATTACATAACAAGAAACTATCACATGCGGGTCCTTATTTATAATAATGTGTATCACAAAGGGGGATTTGTACTTTCCTTGTATGTACAGGGTGTTGATCAGAGAATTTGTGTATGTGCAAGTCAGACATCTTCAGACATAAGAATAACAATGGCTGTTAAAGGGGGTATCCAAAGATTAAACATTAGCTATTAGCTATACAAAGGATAGGGGATAACTAGCTGATCAGTGATTATCCAAATACTAGGACCCCCACTCATCATGAGAACAGAGGTCAATTGTCTCTGAGTGAATGAAGCAGCAACGTTCAAGCTTGCCCATTCAATCTATGGCAGAGGTCCAACCCAGTCCTCAAGGCCTACCAAGAATTTTTACCTGTTCTTTTCCAATTTTTTGGTGGGCCTTGAGAACTGGGTTGGAGACTACTACTCTATGGGATTTTCGAGGATAGGTGAGTGCTGCACCATTTAATTGGGGGAGGAGTAGGGTAAATAATCCATGGGGTTCCCAGTGGTCACACCAATACTGGTCAGATAGGGAATGACTCTTAACAGTGTTGGTACAAAATACAATAAAAAGGAGGACCATGTCTTGTGTAATACAACAGTGGTAAGGGGGAAGGGTGAAATTAGGTGGTCTTTTCACCCCAGAGGGATACTGTAACGGTCCGGACTGGTGGCAGGAGGTGGATCCACTGGACCAGAGGAGTGATGGCGTGGGCCGTACAGGGGGAACGGAGTCTAAGGAGCTACTGGTCTTCACCAGAGCCCGCCGCAAAGCGGGATGGTCTTGCTGCGGCAGGTAGCCCACAGGTCGTTCCACCCGGTAGCGACTCAACTCCTCTGGTTGCTGAGATAGACACGGTACAGGAGGAATAGGCAGAAGCATAGTCAGACGTAGCAATGGTCAGGGCAGGCGGCACAGGTTCAGAGGCGATAGTCACAGGCAACAGGTCAAGGCAGGCAGCATGGGTTCAGAGGCGATGGTCACAGGCAATGGGTCGGCAACAGGCAGGGAAAACAATATAACAGTAAGGAAAGCTTTCTCTCAGCACGAGGCACAAAGATCTGGCAAGGGCAGGAAGGGGCAGGGAACATTTATAGGACACTTTGGCCCAGGCACTAATCAATGGTGCACTGGCCCTTTAAATTTCATGAAGCCGGCGCGCGCGTGCCATAGAGAGCGGGGACACGCGCGCCGGGGAACAGAGAAGAGACGTGGAGCCACAGGAGGTAGGGGACAGCATTGGGATGCGGCGCGTGTGCGGGGACCTCCCGCCACGCTAACCGCATCCCCATCGGGGATAACTCTGCGCTCCCGGGACGCGCAGGGACGGGCCAGGACAGAGGCAGTGAGCGCTCCGGTCCAGGAGCGGGGATCAGAGCGCTCACTGTAACAGATACATCAATATCGATAGGACTCTTACCTTCTTTAAGAGGTATAAAGGCCTTTCACACACAATCTAGGGTGCTGGTGTGACGCGGATGTCCAATATGGTAAAAGAAGACTTTAGTCTAATCACACATTAAACACAATGACGAATTTCAGGGGCATTTCCCCCTTCCTCAGTGTGAAAGTAGTCTTTTCTTTAGCTTTAAAAAAAAAATGTTTATGTAAAGCTCCAAAATTACTCTTTTCATCATGGGTTATCATAGAAGTGGGCCACAAGAAACAGTTAAATGTAAAGTCTGCTCTACTACGTGGGTACGGGTGTGGGAAATTGCGCAGCAATACCTACTGCTGTATTTATATATTGAAAGCGTAATGTAGTCTGGTACTCTTGGTTTGGAGCAGAAGGGCTAGCCTGCACTCCTTACCCACATCACGGACCCTTGGACATTCATGACCATGTCACTAGTTTACCAGTTGTCCTTCCTTGAACACTTTTGGTGGGTAATTACCACTACACACTTGCCCATTTCTCCTGCTTCTGACATCCACTTCAAGAACCGACTAATCATTCGCTGCCTAATATATCCCACTCCTGACAGACGCCATTGTCAGGAGATAAGCAGTATTATTCAACACGAATAATGTTGTGGCTGATCGGAGTAACTCAAGTTTGTAAGCAATGTGAACTATATAATCCATTTATATCTTCTTATACAGTAAAAAAAAAATAGCCATATCAGTCCACTTTTTGCCATACGCTGGGTATGTGTGGGCCTGGGCCTAGGGCGGCAGTGTTGACAGGGGCAGCAGTGTTGACCCAGTTAAATCAATGGTTGCGTAACTCGCAGCAGCATTCTCGCAGTGGAAAACCCACTGCTAGTAATAGCGTGTGAACGCACCCTAATAGGGTGTATTTAGACCAAGTGCTATAAATTTAGAAATATGGCCCTGGGCCTATATTTATTCTTGGCTTGTGTTTCCTATAACGAATATGAAATTAAAGGGGTATTCCGCCCTAGACATCTTATCCCCTATACAAAGGATAGAAAATAAGATGTCTGATCTCCCTGCAGCAAACATACGCCGTCTGCGGCTTCGTAGGCTCGTGACATCACGGCCACGCCCCCTCAATGCAAGTCTATGCGAGGGGTCATGACAGCGTCGCCGCATCACTAGTCATCAGTCACAGAGGAAAGTTCGCTCCATGCGATCAGACATCTTATCCCCTATCCGGTGTACCCCTTTAAACAAGATCATCGGGGGAGAGTTATCAAAACCTGTCCAGAGGAAAAGTTGCTGAGTTGCCCATAGCAACCAATCAGATCACTTCTTTCGTTTTTCACAGGCCTTTCCAGAAATGAAAGAAAAGATCTGATTGGTTGCTATGGGCAACTCAGTAACTTTTCCTCTGGACAGGATTCGAAAAATCTCCCCCGATGTGACCAAAGCCTTGACTTAGTGTCATGTCTTCTGTTGTAGTGATTGTCCAAGTGGTAACTTACACAGCCCTCTAGGGGTTCTGTCATTTTGACAGGAATAATGAAGGTGATTACTCCGTAGTAGATTTTTTTTGCGTAAAAAAGTCGCACATACTTTTAAATTATTATTATTTTTTTTTACTTTGCAGTGGTCATGTATTTATCATAATGTATTTATCAAATGCGATAATCGCTATTTATGAAGAGTAAAAGGTTGCATCTCCATTTAAAAGTCGAACATGTATTCCAGGTCCAACCTGGCTTACAGAAAGTGCAGACGTCCGCAGAAAAGGACAATAACACCCACTTTAACAACTGTTCTTGTTCTGCATCATAAAAACAAAGCTACTACATTAATGTTAATTATAGAAAAAATGTATTATATAACTAATAACTCTATTAATTTTAAGGTTGAAAATACCCACTGGACACCTTGTTAATTTTAGGACACGTACATGCTGGCGTACCCACTACATTTTAAAATGAATGCACAAAACAAGGCACAAAATTATTGTGTAAGAATTTTGACAGACTCCGTAAATAACCCATATGTGGCACTAACATTTTTCCTTA
Source organism: Hyla sarda (assembly GCF_029499605.1). Lineage (NCBI taxonomy): Eukaryota > Metazoa > Chordata > Amphibia > Anura > Hylidae > Hyla > Hyla sarda. The sequence goes on along the minus strand of NC_079195.1, from coordinate 35,816,731 downwards.
AAAAAAAAAAGAAATATCCATAGTAATAAAGCTTCATGCACATTTTGGGGTGGGTAACGTACCGAGCAGTTTATTTTTATTTTTTGTGGCTTCACTATTGTTTACGTGCCTCTTGATGCTGCGCTTTCTTCCTTTCTGATGTAAACTCTAACCTCAGCGCAGCGACGCAAGACTCCGCCCACCAACGTCACAAAATGCGGGCTCAGAATTAAACAAAAAAGTCTCAAGAGCACGGATATTCATGGTGTGGCATAGTATGTTTTTAATATTTTTTAATTTCTGAGGAGGGTGGAAGGGTTGTTGCGAGATAGTTTGAGTGCAGCTATTTAGTGCCAGGCTGGCCAGTCAGGGTGTCACCCGATGCGGTGGCCCCCCCCCCTCCCCGTCACTCTCTAGCAACGCTACTGGTAATAAAGGGTAGATAAAGAACTTCGGCTATTTAACATAAGGGAAAACTTTTCTGCTTTAAAAAATGCTCTTGTAAGTGGGTTTCCCGAGTTTTGGTTGCGTGCGATTTATTTATCAAGGCCGTGCGACTATTTGATAAATAGGTCGCATGTAAGCAAGAGTAAGCTAAAAAAAAATTGTCATATAAAAGCCATAGGTATGAAAAGAACGATAAATCTCATTCAAAAATCAATGTACAGTACAGAACATTATTTGTGCTGTCAAGTTATATAAACCCCAATGGAGACTCAAAACCCAGATGGGAACTGAGCTCTAAATGTATATTTGGCGCATATGGTTTTTGATTCTGTGCTCCATAATCCCCATTATGTTTCAGCTTCTAAAAGTCAATCTTCACATAGTCTACTAGGTCTTTCCATTTCTCGCTCACTTCCTCGGCACAGGAAGCCTACTGTACAGGTTTCTATTAGCTTTCAGCTTCAATATAACTTCATTACACGAGGAATAAACTGGCTCCAGTATATATGGTAATAATATGGTTCACATTATTTGCCATTCGCCCTATACAGAAATTGGAGCTTCCTTTACTAATTTTGTCCGGAGACATAGGAAAAACATACCTTGTGTGCCATGGGCCCTGTGGATTGTACTGTATGTAGGGACTGCCTGTTGTTTCAGGACTTTGTAGGCCGCTTGTAGACGGTACAAGGCGAAAGTCGTCGGCAGGGAGCGAGTTAATAGTGTGAGATTGAGTTTTACATTCTCGGGCATGTGTCTAATTTAATTTATTGTGGTTGAGGCGTGAGGGAGACTGACCTATGAATAGTCTCATAAACCTGGGAATCTCTCCCGAGGTCAGCTTTGATCTAAATTACATGAGCTTCTACTTTTATACAAGGGCCCTCTGTGCCGCACGGCAGTACTTAACACACCACATTTACATGGATCTGTATTTAGTTTAAGATTCCCCAGTAAAAGTGCTTCTAAAGCCAACATGGTGTTTACTGACCACGTGGGCAGCCATCTTGTGGGTTGTACAACAGCCATCCATGAGGATGGAAACTATTAATCGGAGACAGTGAGAGAACTTTAGAGACTTTAAGCCTTAGTCATATCGCCTCTTGCTAGACTGAGTTTGAGGTGCAATTTTATATGTACCATAAGGTCCCAATATATCTGATACTGGTAATGCACATCTACATCCATGACTAAAGTTGAGCATCTCTTTCCTTTCTTGGTTGAACTTGATGAACATTTGATTATTATTAACCATACTATGTAGCTAAAGTTCAGCAAACCTCCTGAGTAGAGATGAGCGAACTTACAGTAAATTTGATTCGTCACGAACTTCTCGGCTCGGCAGTTGATGACTTTTCCTGCGTAAATTAGTTCAGCCTTCAGGTGCTCCGGTGGGCTGGAAAAGGTGGATACATTCCTAGGAAAGAGTCTCCTAGGACTGTATCCACCTTTTCCAGCCCACCGGAGCACCGGAAAGCTGAACTAATTTATGGAGGAAAAGTCATCAACTGCCGAGCCGAGAAGTTCGTGACAAATCGAATTTACTGTAAGTTCGCTCATCTCTACTCCTGAGATTAATTTTGGAATATTTTACAAGAATCGGCCATCAAATTCATTTCATATTCAATGGCCAATTCATATCCTGATGTGCAATTCCTGAGCCAGGTGAAGAGTGTCGGACGCATGGAGTTTAAGAAGTTAGGCAGTGATCTATAGCATCACTACCTCTGTAATCTATACAGTAAACAGTGATGGAGATAGCACGCTTCTGTTTACTGTGAAGAAGACAGGAGTCCCTGATCTCAATTTAATTTCCATCATTCCCTATGCTAGAGTGCCATACAAAACTATGTACTGAGCAGGAGGCATATGCTGTATGCTTCTGCTCAGTGATTATAGTTATCTACATAGTGCATCGCATATTACGCTGTTATGCTGCAGTGAGTGGGTAGAAGGGATTTTAATATATTTTATATTGGGCAGATTAGATGGGCATAATGGTTTTTATCTGCCGACATATTCTATGGATAGCAGGGTGAAAGTTTTTTTTTACTAAAGTAATGCTATCCACCCACCCACTGCAGCATAGCCACACCAACTGGAGACCATGTGACTTATGACATGTGGTGGCCCAGTACAGGAGGTGTTGCCCCATACCCTTGCTGCCCTGTCAGGCAGCCTCCTGCAGTGTCCCCTTGCCCCCCCCCCCCCCCCCCCCCCGCATCTGTTTATTGTAATTGTATATAATCCCTATGTTATATATGTATGAGTGTTATACCTTTAAGACTGTTTACCATGTGATTGTTACCCAGGAGGTATCAGTGACCAGGTGACCTACGGGTAACCAATGGGACCCCACCAGAGCCTCCCCCATATAAGCCCTGGTTGGAGCCTCTGCACGCTCTCTTAGTCTTTGCTGAGGTCCAGTCAGTTCATGCCTAAGAGTGTCCAGAGTCATAGGAGGCATCAAGTCCAGTCTTCAGCCACAAGGTACAAACCTGCAAGTAAGCTAAAGTCACAGCTTAGTCTTTCTCCAGTCAAGTCAAGTCAGTCACTGTCATCTATTGTCAAGTCAATGTGGCCTGTACCAAATTGTCCAAAACCACTGCAAGTCCCAGCAAGCCCTTAAGGTCTCTAAACTCACCAGTCACCTCCGTGGGCCTGGCTATACTGTATAGACGGTACCATCTGTCACTCAGTAAAGCTACCATTGTCCGTAACTTGGCGTTGGAGTCATTATTGCCCCCGTGCCTAGCCCAGGATCCAGCATTATACCTTCGGGTGGTATTGAGAATAAACCATGCCCTTGCATCACAAATACAAGGGGTTAATGCCATCTGCCCTAGTGTAATTCCATCTGCCCTTTGCACCACACCCCTATACCACAGACATATTGGGGGAGATTTATGAAAACCTGTCCAGAGGAAAAGTTGCTGAGTTGCCCATAGCAACCAATCAGATCGCTTCTTTCATTTTTGAAAAGGCCTCTGAGAAATGAAAGAAGCGATCTGATTGGTTGCGATGGGCAACTGGTCAACTTTTCCTCTGGACAGGTTTTGATAAGTCTCCCCCATTGTCTCTGGCCGCATGGAATGCTGGTAAGGTAGGAGAGAACAGCAAAATACAAAGACTTGCACTATGTGATTTGCCATGTGATTGTTACCCAGGAGGTATCAGTGACCAGGTGACCTACGGGTGACCAATGGGACCCCACCAGAGCCCTTATGTTGATCATTGTTGGTGTCTGTAGGACTTTGTATAGTTCCTCTTATCTATCAGAAAGTGTTTATCTGCTGCCTTCAGTACATGACCAGTGCACGTTGTATTGGATTAGTCCTATCTGAGATGTTTAGGACACTTAATTGTGTAAAGTAAAAAGGAGTAATACATCCATATAATTGATAAAGTGAGGTCTACCGTACGTCTCAGATGGGTTTTGTCTATGTGTCTTCTGTGATAACTTGAAAGATTTAATGTAATAACATATTATGGGTGGAACACAACACTATTCATTTTGGCTAAAATAGATCTAGCAGAAGGGGATGACTACCCCCATTATACGTTCTAGATAGTACATTGTGCGTTTAAAAGAGCCATGTAGTTAAAGGGTTACTCTGTAGGAATTTTTTTTACAAGTTATACAGATTTGTTAATTACTTCTGTTTAAGAATCTTAATGGGGTACTTCGCTCCTAGACATCTTATTCCCTATCCAAAGGATGCAGAAATAGATGTCTGATCGCGGGGGTCCCGCCGCTGGGGACCCCCACGATCTCCCTGCTGCACCTTGGGTTCGTTTAGAGCGTCGTGTGCAGCGCCGGAGGCTCGTGACATCATGGCCACACACCCTCAATGCAAGGCTGTCCAGGCATGCTGGGAGTTGTAGCTTTGCAACACTTGGAGGCACCCTGGTTGGGAAACACTGCTGTAGGTTTTCTGCATATATTCCATTGATGCAGCAGAATCCTATTAAAGACAATAGGGAGTTGCTACACCAGAATTTCCGCCAATGCTAACGTACCCTTAGAATTGGTTCTGCACTCTTATCTGAGCCAATGGTTAGTGATGCACACTACATTTGTGCAATATTCCTTAGATAATGCAAATTTCTTCCATTGATCCACACTCCACTTCTTATGCTCATGTGCCCATTGTAGGCACTTTTAGCAAACTTTGAGGTCAGAAAGGCGCTCTGATTGGTCCCATACAGAGCAAGCTGCAATGACCTGCGGCTCGGAAACCTTTTTTTATCATAACCAGCAGTAACTGTTCCACCAATTTATGCTACAGTAGCTTTTCTGTGAGATCAGGGTTAGCTTTCTCTCCCTATAGGAATCAATGAGCCATCGGTGCTTATGACCCTGTCATTGGTTGAGCATTTTTTCTTCATCGACCACTTGGAACCTCTGCATAACACCAACATCCCACAATAATGGCCGTTGTTTACATATCACTTGGCCTTTGTTGAACAGATCCTTATACTTGCCCATTATTCCTGCTTCCAGAACTGACAGATCACTTGCTGCCTTATATATTCCATTTAATGTTAATGTAAAATTGTGTTCAATGATGAACGTAACCCTTATAAAGGACACTTATACTTTCTCCATTGCACCACTTCTATTGGGCTGTTTCCATCTGAAAGTTGCTCTAAATTAAGTCTTAAAGGGGTTATCCACCATAAGGTGATTTTAGTACTTAACTGCCAGACAGTAGTGGACATGATTAGGAAGGTTCCGTGTTTTTCTTGGGGCTTAATGGTTGTGTTCTGAGTCAACTATAACACTGCTGCTATCTTTTTGTGAAATGGCTATTTCCTCTTGCCGTTTTTTCCTTCCAACTACAAGTCCCATGATTCCTTGTTTGTAAGTGTGAGGTCACTTTTCTCCCTCCCAGCCACCCCATCCATTGAAGCACACCTTAGCTCCCATGCAATTGACCAGTGTTTTCTAACCAGGTTGCCTCCAGCTGTTGGAAAACTACAATTCCTTGCAGAATGATCTCCCTTCCACCCAGCGGTCGATTCACCCATTGAAGCACAGACAAGCTTCCTTTCAACACCTTACTAGTGATGTAATGATTCCGGCTGAAATGAAACCTGGGAAACACTCATTTTGACATTTTGACACTCATTTTGTATGCTGTTAAGAATAAACATTGGGGTAAAAATCACAGAAAAATTGCGAGACCACCATGAAACACAGGTACAGACACTATATTAGGAACTACACTGACTTTACAGCTCTTGTAGCATATTCAAATTTTAAAAAATCATGGAATACCCCTTTCAACCATATAATAGTAAGATGTATCTACCAATAGACCATGGTGAATTAGTAAATACAAATTCTACTCATGTCAGTAGCTGTGATTGGTGAATTGAAGTTTGGTATTGTGCAGTGAAGCTCCTCCATAGCTAACAATTGATTGTACGGTCTTCAAGCAGCGAGACTTGTCCCACCAGGGTCTTATTTCCAATCAGTGGGCTGTATAAATTTTAGACAGATATTTTTGACTATAATTGCTTCTGTTCTTTGCTAAAAAAAAAAAAAAAAGGTATAATTGGGCAAATTCAGTAAGAAAATACAAGATCACGTTTTTTTTTGTTTCACGAGATCTTGTGCTGGGCTGGTGAATTATTCTGTGCTTGATGATAATATTGGACATTAAGCCCCTGCGGCTGCACAGCGTGATGCTTTCTGGCGCTCTTCACTTTGGTATTACTCTCCTAAATCTCTTTTACTGTTTGCCGTGCTCGGTATTAATGAAATGTTTATTTTATTTGTGGTTTATTAAAGCTACTGTGTTTGTAGGACTTTCCCAAACTTTCCTTTGCTAAGAGGCAGATATATAACTCGGAGATGCCTTAATCCGGGACATGAGTCATTGTTTCAGCGCTCCATTTTGACGTGGACACACGTGGCATTCATCCACATTCCATCCATGAATATTGTTGGCCAATCCTAAGACGACTGTCTGTCGTAATAAATCAGATAAGTTTGTTAGGACTATATACATCCTGTGTCTTACTTAATCCCTTATAATTGAAGAGCATAGTCTGGACGGTATAGTTACCATCTGGATTATGTATGTCGTGGCTTAAGTAAAATGAGGAGCAGAAGAACATTGCTCAGATAGGTTTGTCTATTTGCTTGTATTAAGATTATGGGTCCATGAAATATTGCATGCGGTTGCTCAATATTCAACACAAACAAGTTTTCCGAGATACTTAAAGGGGTACTCCCGTAGAAACTTTTTTTTTTTTTTAAATCAACTGGTGCCAGAAAGTTAAACAGATTTGTAAATTACTTCTATCAAAAAAATCTTAATCCTTCCAATACTTTTTAGGGGCTATATATACTACAGAGGAAATGCTTTACTTTTTAGATTTCTCTGATGTCATGACCACAGTTCTCTCTACTGACCTCTGCTGTCCATTTTAGGAACTGTCCAGAGCAGGAGAAAATCCCCATATCAAACAAATGCTGCTCTGGACAATTCCTAAAATGGACAGCAGAGGTCAGCAGAGAGCACTGTGGACAGGAGATCTAAAAAGTAAAGCATTTCCTCTGTAGTACAGTGACCCCTCGACCTACGATGGCCCCGACATACGATAATTTCAACATACGATGGCCTCTCAGAGGCAGCATCAACATACGATGCTTTTGTATGTCGGGGCCATCGCATAAACGGCTATCCGGCAGCGCAGACTGCTTCAGCTGCCACCGGATAGCCGTTTACGGTGCCCCGTGTGGTCCGCTGACGATCACTTACCTGTCCTCGGGGCTCCAGCGCGTCCTCTTCGGGATCCGCTGCATCGTCGGCGCTCTCCATCGTCGTCATCACGTCGCTGCGCACGCCGTCCCGTCATCCAATAGGAGCGGCGTACGTAGCGACGTGATGGCAGCGATGGAGCGCGCGGATGCCGGGGAAGCAGAGGCCTTGCCGGAGCGTCGGGGACACCTCGGGGACGCGGCGACAGCGATGGAGGGCAACATCCAGGGCAGCGGTGACTAGCGGTGACGGTCCGGAGCGGCGGGGACAGGTGAGTACAACTTCCTCTAACAGTGGTCTTCAACCTGCGGACCTCCAGATGTTGCAAAATTACAACACCTGGGTGTTGTAGTTTTGCAACATCTGGAGGTCCGCAGGTTGTAGACCACTGTCCTATACTTGACATTGCACGGATCCCTCAACATGCGATGGTTTCAACAAACGATGGTCCGTTTGGAATGGATTACCATCGTATGTTGAGGGACCACTGTATATAGCCCCTAAAAAGTACAGGAAGGATTAAGATTTTTAAATAGAAGTAATTTACAAATCTGTTTAACTTTCTGGCAACAGTTTATTTAAAAAAAATAAAGTTTTCCATGGGAGTACCCCTTTAAAGTATTTCTCTCCCTAAAGGCTCAAGGCTGAATCATTGCTTTCTTTATGGAAAAAAAAATTCTGCAATATGGTGCCATGTCTGGGCAAGATATGGGATGGGGGAGATTCATTATGGGTTATGGGGGAGATTCATCAAGACTTGTGTTGAGGAAAAGTCGACCAGTTGCCCATAGCAACCAATTACATTGCTTAATCTATTTTTCAGAGGCCTTTTCAAAAATGAAAGAAGCGATCTGATTGGTTGCTATGGGCAACTGGTCAACTTTTCCCTAACACAAGTCTTGATAAATCTCCCCCTTTGTGGCCTTGTTCTTCCGGATGAGAACAATTAAGGTTTTAAGCCAATAGCCCTCTTCCAACTCTTTGCCTGGGATTGTCCATGTCCTCTTTCAGGCCAATCCCTTGACCACGAGAGAGAGAGAGAGAGTAATATGCTTACATGCCAGTAGACAGTCCCTGGAACCAAAACTATTCACTTGGGGGCATTCCCATGGGTTTTGTGGGTGAAGTTTTTGTTATGCCATATATAATAGAAGTGCCCCCTAGATGCGAATCTTCTAAGGCAGAATAGCTTCCTAATGTAATCTGGTGGAACCAGACACAGGGGGTCTATTACTATCTGCATTAGTCTGGGTTCACACTACGATTTGAACTACGGTTCCCGTATACGGCTGGGAGGAGGGGTGGGCGGGGCTTAATTGCGGCACCTGCACTCAGCCGTATTCGGGAACCGTAGTTAATGTATGTCTATGAGCCAACCGGAGTGAACCGCAGCCTCCGGTCGGCTGCTTTTTCGGCGTATGCGGTTTTCCGACCGCAGGCAAAAACGCGGTCGACCACGTTTTTGCCTGCGGTCGGGAAACCGCATACGGCCGAAAAAGCAGCCGACAGGAGGCTGCGGTTCACTACGGTTGGCTCATAGACATACATTAACTACGGTTCCCGAATACGGCTGGGTGCGGGCGACATGATTAAGCCCCACCCACCCCTCCTCCCAGTCATATACGGGAACCGTAGTTCAATTTGGCCTGAATTTATTAACAAGGATACGCCTGTCAATAAATTCCAGCTAATTCCAAAGTGCTAAATTCTGTACATTGACGGCGCATTTAAGAATTAGCTGGATACACTCTATATAGGGGGAGATTTATCAAATCCCATCCAGAGGAAAAGTTGCTGAGTTGCCCATAGCAACCAATCAGATCGCTTCTTTCATTTTTGAAAAGCCCTATGAAAAATGAAAGAAGCAATCTGATTTCCTGCTATGGGCAACTGGTCAACTCTTCCTCTGGACCGGTTTTGATAAATCTCCCCCAATGAGTGGGGTGCAGAGTACCCCTCGCATTAAGTGTAAGTGATGCTTATAATCACTTGTCTGGACTCACATCACTTTAAAGGGGTTATCCAGGAAAAAACTTTTTTTTATATATCAACTGGCTCCAGAAAGTTAAAGTGATTTGTAAATGACTTCTATTAAATCCTTAAGTACTCATGAGCTGCTGAAGTTGAGTTTTTCTTTTCTGTCTATGTGCTCTCTGATGACACCTGTCTCGGGAACTGTCCAGAGTAGAAGCAAATCCCCATAGCAAACCTATTCTGCTCTGTGCAGTTCCCGAGACAGACAGAGATGTCAGCAGAGAGCACTATTGTCAGACAGAGAAGAACAACTCAACTTCAGCAGCTGATAATTATTAGAAGGATTAAGATTTTTTTAATAGAATTAGTTTACAAATCTGTTTAACTTTCTGGAGCCAGTTGATATATAAAAATATTTTTTTTCCTGGAATACCCCTTTAATGACGAGAGTCCCTGCTCTGAGCAGAGCCCAAGGCTATACAGACACGGGTACAGCAGGATGTATACAATGTATGCCTCCTGCTCAGACTAATCTGCACCTGTGGCTGTATTGCTTAGGCGCAAGAACTCCTATAAAGGGGTACTCCGGTGGAAAGACAATTTTTTTTTTAAATCAACTGGTGCCAGAAAGTTAAACATATTTGTAAATTACGTCTATTAAAAAATCTTAATCCTTCCAGTACTTATTAGCTGCTGAATGCTACAGAGGAAAGTCCTTTCTTTTTGGAACACTGATGACATCACGACCACAGTGCTCTCTGCTGACATCTCTGTCCATTTTAGCAACCGTGCATAGCAGATGTATGTTAAGGGCAGCATGGAGGCTTAGTGGTTAGCACTGCTGCCTTGCAGTGCTGGGGACTTGGGTTCAAATCCCACTAAGGACAACAATAAATAAAGACTTATTATTATCATTATAATAACGTCAGCAGAGAGCAGTGTGCTCGTGATGTCATCAGAGAGCATTCCAAAAAGAAAAGAATTTCCTCTGTAGTATTCAGCAGCTAATAAATACAGGAAGGATTAAGATTTTTTTAATAGAAGTAATTTACAAATATGTTTAACTTTCTGGCACCAGTTGATTTAAAAAAGAAAAAAAAAATTGTTTTTCCACCGGAGTACCCCTTTAAAGTGACAGGAATCTGGGCTCCTACACAGTACATAGCAGTGTGCTATGCCTAGGCTGAGGTAAGTAGAGATTCTATACTTACACTCCATGTTTTGGGGAGTGTAGTGGTGCAGCAGAGCGGTGTGTGTTCAGGGGTGGCGATGCCTCTGCGCAATTATCAGTGACTTTAGTAAAAGTTGCAGATAATATATCTGGCAAAAAAAGATATAAAATGCGACGTGAGCACATAGGCTATGTGCACCTTGTTTACAGGCATACATGCCTTAGTAAAAAAAAAAAAAAAAAAAAAAAAAAAGTTCCATAGGTCTCGGTATGAATCTAAAGGCATATAGTGGTGCCACAGGAAGTCTGTCCCTGCCATGTTATACTGTAACTTCATGCAACTTGGGGGTTCTACAGTTTTGTACAGTTTTGTCCTTTGAACGGTGTTTCCCAACCAGGGTGCCTCCAGCTGTTGCAAAACTACAACTCCCAGCATGCCGGGACAGCCGAAGGCTGTCCGGGCATGCTGGGAGTTGTAGTTTTGCAACAGCTGGAGGCACCCTGGTTGGGAAACAGTGCCTTAGAATCTCAGTAATACATGTGATAAAGAAGGAAGGCACATAAGCCTGTCAATGGTGTGAGTTTGTAAGACTTTGATAAAAAAAAAAAATATATTTCAAATTCTTTATGGATGCCAATTATTGATGAGCAAATCGAATCTGACGAATCCGAATTTGTTACGTATTTCAGGAAAGATTTGATTCGTAACGAATGCGAATATCGCCACGATTCCATTGCGCAAATCGTGTTCATTAAACTCCATTTAGTGCGGTCCAGGCTCCAGGGACAAGGCATCTAAAATGGCGGATCCACATGTGAGGACATGGGGCAAGGAATCCTGGGAAGGCAGGAACAAGGGTCGGCGGGATGACCCTGAATCACATTCAGCGTGCAGCCTATCAGCAGCCAGCCACCCCTGTGATGTCACAGCCCTATATAATCGCCAGCCATCTTGCGGCCAGTCACATCATCGTTCTATTACAGAGAGAGATGGACAGACAGCAGTGTGTGTTGCACAGAAAAGCATTTTTACAGCAGCGATTCACCTCCCAGTCACATCAGCGTTCTATTGCAGAGAGGGACAGAGAGCAGTGTGTGTTGCACAGAAAATCTTTTACAGCAGCGATTCACCTCAAGCCCAAATCCAGCCTAGAAGCACTGATAGGGAAGGGAGTGAGATTGAGAGAGAAAGGGCAATTTTGGGTGTAGTTCGCAGCGACTGTGTGCTGCAGCACTGGTGTGTACAACAACTGAAAAGCTAATACTAGCCAGCCAGTTAGGGTGAGCAGAGCGCTAACAGCATATTGTCCTATATTAAAGGGGTACTCCGGTGAAAAACTTTTTTTTAAATCAACTGGTGCCAGAAAGTTAAACAGATTTGTAAATTACTTCTATAAAAAAAAATCTTAATCCTTCCTGTACTTATTAGCTGCTGAATACTACAGAGGAAATTATTTTCTTTTTGGAACACAGTGCTCTCTGCTGAATGACGAGCACAGTGCTCTCTACTGACATCTCTGTCCATTTTAGGAACTGCCCAGAACAGCATATGTTTGCTATGGGGATTTCCTTTTACTCTGGCAGTTCCTAAAATGGACAGTGATGTCAGCAGAGAGCACTGTGCTCGTGATTCAGTAGAGAACACTGTGTTCCAAAAAGAAAATAATTTCCTCTGTAGTATTCAGCAGCTAATAAGTACAGGAAGGATTAAGATTTTTTAATAGAAGTAATTTACAAATCTGTTTAACTTTCTGCCACCAGTTGATAATAAAAAAAAAATTAAAAAAATGTCACCGGAGTACCCCTTTAAGTTTAACCTGTGCATACATCTAAGTGGTGTACCATTTGTGAAAGGCCAGCCAAAAGTACACTCCTGCTGGTGTTGTAGACAAATACTGTTGTAAGCATACTGGAGAGCGCATTGTCCTCCCCTCATAAGTGCACACCACATACGTACATCTAAGTGATTTACCATTTTGTTCCTGTTAAAGTCTTAAGGGCCTAGATACTGTGAAAGGCCAGCCAAAAGTATACTCTTGCTGGTGTTGCAGACAAATACTTTTTTAAGCGTACTGGAGCGCATTGTCCTCCCCTCATAAGTGCATGCCACATACGTACATCTAAGTGCCGCCAACTCCAGACTGTGTCATTCAGCTACTATATGGTCTCCTCTTGCTGCCACCAACTCCAGGCTGTGTCATTTAGCCACTTTATGGTCTCCTCATGCTGCTGCCAACTCCAGGCTGTCTCATTCAGCCACTATATGGTCTCCTCATGCTGCCGCCAACTCCAGGCTTTGTCAATAAGCCACTATTTGGTCTCCCCATGCTGCTGTCAACTTCAGGCTTTGTCATTCAGCCACTATATCGTCTCCTCATGCTGCCGCCAACTCCAGGCTTTGTCATTCAGCCACTATATGGTCTCCTCATGCTGCCGCCAACTCCAGGCTGTGTCATTCAGCCACTATATGGTCTGCTCTTGCTGCTGCCACCTCCAGGCTGTGTCATTCAGGCACTATATGGTCCACTCATGCTGCCGCCACCTGCACGCTGTGTCATTCAGCCACTATATGGTGTCCTCATACTGATACATGACATACTGAATAACAGTATTATTCCACTAACCCAGCACACTCCATATGCATGTTACAGCAAGGCAAAGTGTTCTAGACCCCTATTGGCACTCTCTGTAGGCCAGAAATAGCTCTTTTTAATACAGATTTGCCACAAATAAATTTGGACCTAACCAAATTTTTTCCGAAAATTCGGCAAACCGGCCAAATCGAATTTTTCAAAAATTCGCTCATCTCTAATACCAATGTTCAGAGGCGAGAAAAGGCAGTGGTCAAAGCTGTTGGCATGTGTGGGAGAGAAGTTCAATGCACCATATATTACGTCGTCATCATGAAGATTTACTTGTGTATCTTTATTATGAGAACTGGAGGATAAACGTTATTTAATATAGGAATACTTGGGATGTTTGAATTACTTGATCCCTGTAATTGTCTTTCATCCTCGGTTGCCTCTAACCTTTCACCTTTGAAACCTGACCTGAAAGTTCTGCTTAGAAGGGATTTCACTGGGGGGACTGGATGTATCTTCTTCTATACAAAATATGATTCAGAAAGAATACTTGAATATACAGCAGCTGGTAAACTAGAATGTGTTACCAGTAGATTTCTAGTACACTTTTTACTATTTATATATAGAATGTATCATTTATTACAAGTTGAGTACTGATCCTGAGTTGCATGCTATATTACTCCAGAGCTGTACTCACTATTCTGCTGGTGGGGTCACTGTGGACATACATTACATTACTTATCCTGTACTGATTCTGAGTTATATCCTGTATTATACTCCAGAGCTGTACTCACTATTCTGCTGGTGGGGTCACTGGGGACATACATTACATTACTTATCCTGTACTGATCCCGAGTCATATCCTATACTAGCTGAGTATCCGGCGTTGCCAGGTTTTTCCTTCCTAATGCTTGTTCGGGAGGAAAATAAACAAAGGAGGAAGCTTTTGACTTCATATCCCATCCTCATATATTGTTGTTATATTCCAACCCCATATCCCTTCCTCATATCCCAACCTCCTATCCCGACCTCCTATCCCATCCTCCTATCCCGACCTCCTTTCCCTACCTCCTATCCCGTCATCCTATCTCGACCTCCTATTCCGTCCTTCTATCCCGACCTCCTATCTCGACCTCCTATCCCGTCCTCCTATCTCGACCTCCTATCCTGACCTCTTATCCCGATCAATATACTGTAAGATACCGATAAAGACGGATTTACATTTGCGTCAGAGGCTCAATTTGTAGTCCGCTTTGGCATCATCACTGAACCCAATGGCTTCCATGTGAAGTCAATTGGTCCATTGGACACCATTGATGTCCATCATACTATGAATAGTGAGGAGAATTGTGACTTACCAGCTTTATGTTATTCCTGTGTAAACCTCCTCTATATCACAGTACCTGTGGTCTTCGTCTGCCATCAGTCTTTTATGTTTATGTCTTTTTAAGATTTCTTGTATTCTCTTTCTGCAGAGAACTGAATGGGAACAACATAACACGGATCCTGAAGAATGACTTCTCGGGACTCAAGCAGCTTCGAGTCTTGTAAGATTGTTTATTTTATTTTTTTATTTAATATGTAAAATGTAATTACTGTTGAATATAGCAGCATTTGGGGGTTGTAGTTTTGCAACATCTGGAGGCACACTGGTTCGGAAACATGGTCCTATATTATACTCCAGAGCTGCATTCACTATTCTGCTAGTGGGGTCACTGTGTACATTCATGACCAGCCCCAATTGCCTTTTCTGCTCCAGTATTTAGAACAAAGTACCATTGAAATCAATAGCACTTCATTTAGTACTGGAGATTTCCATTGACATACATCTCCAGGATGCTCTTAGGGGGGTTTAGCTGGTTACAGAAGTGCCGGTCTTCTTCATTTGGAGGTGCATTTTTTCTCATGAATTACCAAATAATTTATTAGGACGTATTTCCCCATAAACAAGATTATATCAGCTCCAGATTTCGCAGCTAAAGTATAAAGAAGACCAGAGATAGGGGAATATAGGGGAATACAACACTACTGTACATTATGTAAAATACATGCATAGTGCTAGGATATGTGTGTATGAGAAAGGGGCAAGGTATGACCTTTAAGACCCCAACCCATCCTGAAAAGGAAGGGGTCGTGGGTCAAGGTGGTTATTTAGTCTTTTAGCTCTTTGTAAATTCTCTCTGCACATAGGTGTTCCCCAAAAATGCTATGCTGGGTCTTAATATACAAAAAGATACCAAGTCTTTTCTTTTTTTTTTTTTTTTTTTTATTAAAGAGGAATACATTGATGATCAGAACAAATTAAATTTTTTTCGGCATATCCCAAGATTAAAAGTTACCACTTTCAAAGAAATAGACGATAACTAGCTGAATGGTGAATATTTCACCAGTGGGACCACAATTGTCCCCAAAGTAAATGGAGTGGCAGGGTGTATGCTCAGCCAAAGAACCATTAAAGGAGTACTTCGGTGGAAAACTTTTTTCTTTAAATCAACTGGTGCCAGAAAGTTGAACAGATGTGTAAATTATTTCTATTAAAAAATCTTAATCCTTCCAGTACGTATAAGCTCCTGAATACTACAGAGGAAATTCTTTTCTTTTTGGAACACAGAGCTCTCTGCTGACATCACAAGCACAGTGCTCTCTGCTGACATCTCTGTCCATTTTAGGAACTGTCCAGAGCAGCATATGTTTGCTATGGGGATTTTCTCCTACTCTGGACAGTTCTTAAAATGGACAGAGATGTCAGCAGAGAGCACTGTGGTCATGATGTCAGCAGAGAGCTCTGTGTTCCAAAAAGAAAATAATTTCTGCTGTGGTATTCAGCAGCTAATAAGTACTGGAAGGATTGATATTTTTTAATAGAAGTCATTTACAAATCTGTTTAACTTTTTGGCACCAGTTGATTTAAAAAAAAAAAAAAAAAGTTTTCCACCGGATTATGCCTTTAATTCCTTATGGGACACTGAACTCGGCAAAGTTTAGAAGTCCCATAGAAAATAAATGAAACTGTGACCGAGCATGGCCACCAACATCTGGAGGGCCGCGGTTTGAAGACCTCTGTTCTAGATGTATGCCATCCCTTTATTGCTTCATGCTGCTCCCAATAGCCTACTATTGACAATGTCATCTCTTGATAACCACATATATATGTTATACAATGAGATGAGAGTTTGTAGTGTGTTAGCCCTAGAAATATAGGAGATAAGTAGAGTAGCGATGATATCTTTATTGCCAAACTGAGAGGATATAGATTGCAGGCTTTGAAGACCTCTAAGGGTCCCTTCATCAGGCAGTGGTACCTGATGAAGGGACATAAGAGGTCTTGAAAGCCTGCAATCTATATCCTCTCAGTTTGACAATAAAGATATCATCGCTACTCTACTTATCTCTTAATGTTATACAATGGACTCCATGTATGGGATGAACATTGTGCAGTTAACTAGATATACAAATATGAGCAGCTTCCCGTCTTTGTTAGAACACATTGTCTGCACTTTCCTTATTGTACTAACAATACGGTGCTGTCTTCGAGGGAGCAAAATACCGCACAGTACTTTCCAGTGTGCCACCCCCATCTTCAAGAGAAATGTCACAATTGTAATGTCTTATACTCCCCAGGCTTTAATTCAATTTAATTATGTTACCACGCACACCATGAACGTAACAAACAATATCCTATCCATGCCTTAAATGGCCTTGTTCTTGCAGTACAGGACTTACATGGTTCTGTAGTCCATACATCCAGTCCTTCATACAGGAAGTTCAATATGGAGATATGCCGGCACTTCCGTGGAATCTGCGGTGGTGCACAAGGAAGGGTAAAGCCACAGGTAGAAGAAAGATAATACCCAGCACTCACCAGTATTGCACAGTGAAGATTTATTATACCAAAGTGTAGTACAAGGACGCATTTCGGCGTGGGAGCCTTCCTCAGCTGCCTGCCTATAGGCAGGCAGCTGTGGAAGGCTCCCACGCTGAAACGCGTCCTTGTACTACACTTTGGCATTATAAACTTCACTGTGCATTACTGGTGAGTGCTGGGTATTATCTTTCTTCTTCATACAGGGGGAACATTGCTAAGTATTCCAGACAGAGCACAAGTATGGCCCAAGTGCTTATGACTATTGGTTGGCGTCTTTATGTGTAGACATATGGTGCTTTTATGGCGTGTTATGTCAATTGAATTGCCCTGAAAATTATGGGACAAGTTATAAAGAAGAAAGTTCCTCCGATGTAAAGAAAATGGTGTGAAGAGCGGCATGTTGGTTCTCTGGAGGGTAGTAGGCAGATTACTTTCATCGCCCCCAGCACTTACCGGTTCATTGGGTCAAGCTCCTTGTTGCAAAGGTTACACGTCTTCCTGTTACTAGATATTCCAGTGCAACACCCTGGAGATTACACCATGCATTTATTTGCATTTATAATACAACCTTGTCCTAACCAGCGGGTGACCTTGCTAATATTGTAATACTTAAGGCCACCGCACACCTATAGAAAATTGTCAGAACAAAGATCGATCATAGAAATGTACCGACAACTGACTTCATTACTAACATGATCGATGAGTGTGGAAAGGAGAGAAAAAAATACTAATACTGTATTTATCGTCGTATAACACGCAATTTTAAAACTTAAATTCAAGGCAAAAACCCTGCCTGCGTGTTATACGCCGATAAATCTTCTGGTCACTGATTTAAAGTGGCCGCAGCAGCGGCTTCTTGTTAAGGATTAGCAGCCCAGCCACGGCCACTTTAAATAAGTGACCAGCGGCGGCTCCTGCGGGTTCAGACTTCTCCCCGCTCTGCTTTTTATTTTCCTTGCCTCCCTTCTCCCCCTGCTTTTATTGTTTTTTTTTTTTATCTTCCTTACCTAGCCGTGCTCTGGCAGGCCTGGTCAGGTGGCGGGTCTTGCGGGCTGTGCGGTCAGTGAAGCAGGAGAGTGATGTCCTCTGTCGGCTCTGCTGCACAGCATCAGGGACGTCACTCATCATTCCCTGCAGCTGCCTGCATCATTCCCTGCAGCTTGTTTAACTTCAGCAGCTGGCCGCGGCCACCCTAGACTAGTGACCAGCGGCAGCAGCATTGAATGAAAAGTGACGTCCCTGATGCTGTGCAGCGGAGCCGGCAGAGGATGTCACTCTCCTGCTTCACTGACCGCAAGACCCGCCACCTGACCATGCCTGCTGGAGTGCGGCTAGGTAAGGAAGATTAAGAGAAAAAAAAAACATTAAAAGCAGGGGGAGAAGGGAGATGTTGAGGTGGGGGGGGGGCATGATGAAAGGGGGGCATGATGGGGGGAGGGATGATGAGACAGTGGGGGGAATCATGAGATGGGGGAATGATAAGACAGTGAGGGAATGATGGGGGGTAATGATGGGGGGAATGATGAGAGGGTGAGGGGGGTAAGGGGTGTAAATGTGGCACAGGGGCTGAAAAAAGGGGAGGAATGATGTGGCACTATGGGGGGGGGGGGGACAAAACTGAGGTGCAGATTTGGGGGGATGATATGGCATTTAGTCTAAGTCATTTATCTTACATGTATTTATTTTTTTACTTAAATTTCCCTGTTAAAATGGGGGTGCGTGTTATACGCCAGTGCGTGTTATACTCCGATAAATACGGTACTTATAAGCCTTCATAACATCGTCATAACTTTCTAATAGATTTGGGCTTAATGCACATGAATGTATTATGGCTCAATCTATGATGCATTTATAGGGCATTCATTGATGGGGCCTTATTGTATATGCCTCCATTTTCATATGAAGGTTATTTGTGCAAGATTCTGATCCAATACAAACTCTGTACAACAGTGTTGATCTGTGACTGTTGAGTTTGCTGGGAGTTGTAGCTTTGGTTTCAATCTTTCACCATCATGAAAAAACATGACCAAATTTTAGCAGACGTGGTTTGTGTCATTTGTTTGTGGCTGACAATATTTATAATGTATATGGTGACCTTTGGTATGGCGGCTTAGGCTCTGTTCACTTCTGGCTTCTTTTTATAACAGAAGTCATAGTGCTGTGACGAAACCATCCCATGATGGACAGCAGAGGCTCCAGACAGACCTGGTTGACTTATTATGGGGTCGATAAGGTTCAGATGAGAAATCACTCATTTAGACCGTAAAAAGAGTTCTGAATGCAGCACTATTCGTACTGTCAAAAATGATGGAGCCAGCTACGGAGTCTTCAACACAGATGTGAGCGTAGCCAAGTCCATTAGCTTTTGGGGTCACGCTCATGTTGTTTAGCTTGTCATTCATTCACTCATAAAACCATGTAACATCTCTTGATACTTCTAAGTGATGTTGGTATATGAGGTCTACTAACAACCTCTCCTAAATGTACAAAAACTCCCAAACCAACATTGGGAGTGACTTTTAAGATGTATATTTGCTTGATAAAAGTCACCCAGAATATATTTTTTTTAATAATTGTTAAATACCAATAGTTTATGACCAGTCCTCAAACCACCCATATGCTGTAGATTATGCAAAAGTAAATTCTCAACACAAGACAAAACAAAAAAAATGGCGGCTGGTCAGAGCTAGGGTCATGTCTGATTCTCCCTCCACCCAAACCCTGTTATTCCTTTATTTACAAATGGAACGATCTTCCTGAAAAAAACATCCCCATGCTAGAATCTCATCCTGCCACAAATTATCTGGCCTCCCATAACAATTATTTATTATTCAACTCCAAATATTGGTTCAATATATTACTAAATATTAAAGGGATTGGATTGTCCAGTGTTTTTCCTTTTTTAATGGCTCAGACTAGGTTCAGATACAAAAGCATTACACCCATGTCTGATCCCCCATTGCTGTCATTCCAATGGTCACCGGGAACCGCTAATGATCACTTCCTGGTGCCGTCTCAACACATGGTAATAGGTGGAAATGACCATGCGCTGGCTGAGTGGGGTTACTGCTGCGTCCAGGGATTGGTTGTTCAGGTATATCCTTTGTGTCTGGATATAACCAGAAATTGGTGATCTGCTGGACCAAGTGATCATCAGATTGGCAGTACGGGGGATCAGACAGGTGAGTAAATTTTTTTTTCTATTATAAATAATACAAAACATGGACAACCCCTTGAATTTAGTTGTCACTTGTGGTGTTATTTTTCTATTTGTAATATCAAATAAAATGCTGCATATAACTATTTAATTACATTTTATAATGAAAGCTTGGGAAGCGATGTGTGATGCTAAAGACGTTTATACTGAACCCGGCAAGAGTTGCGACTGGAAACCTCTGTTTACTTAGTCACTGACCAAAATGTGTCTGGGAGAAGGACATTAATACAATGTGTTATGGCAGAAGGAATTAAAGGTATTTTCTGTTTTGTTTCCCAGGCAGCTGATGGAGAATCAGATTAACAGCGTTGAGCGCGGAGCTTTCGATGACATGAAGGAACTGGAGAGACTGTGAGTGCTCACACATCAATTATATTCCCTGCTTATCATATTACTGCATTACCCAGAGGCATGGACAACGCCATTCTTGGCTTCTACTAATTGTTACATCGGGGGTCTCATGGGTACCCTGATAAGTGGGATGCATGTGACCGATACGGCTGTGGGTAATGGAAGTCAGAGCCGTTGTGCGTGATGGTTGTAAGGTGGCGGTAAAGTAATATGATGTCTTGAGGCTTGGTAATAGATGGATCATCTAGTGTTGGGGAGCAGCAGGTTGGGTAGCACAACTCCATTGTTGGATTGCTCCCAGGTGCCACACTCAGGTAAATACCTCCTTTCCACCACCAGGTTCAAAAAAACATCTATCCATAATGTGCTCAGATGTCCATGTCACAATGTGTCAACTGTGCTCCTATGTTACGGTCATTTAATCATATACCAACATTTCAACCAAGACCCTTTAGGCTAAGACCAGAATCCTTGTGGACCACTCAATCACGTCGGTTTCCAGAGTCTTCTACATATTGTACAAGGGTAGATGGTGCCGTACTCATTTTGTATGAACTGGCCGTACTGACCATCTGCCCTTGTACAACATGCAAGTATTAAGCTGAAGAAACCACCATTATTTAGTGATATATCTAGATTCTATGTTACTGCATTGATAGGTAGCTCACGGGGTATTGCGCGAGCTCTTATAGTTATACTTGAGTTAGTCCTTTTGCAGTTTCCAGATATCAAATGATCACATGGCAACAAAGAACCCTTTTCTTATTTGTAATACAGGGACATAACTTACAGAAGGTTTTCTGTTAGCTGAATAGAATTGTGAATATTACATTACGTGTCGAGGCTGGTGCACAAAATACACCAAGTTGTGATCATCACAAGTTTTGCTGATAATGAATTAGTCACACTTTTTTAGACCTCGGCATTACTTATAGTAATGTCCTAATAACATCAAAGTATTACGGTGCATATAAAGTGAAACCTCTTTAAAAGACCACCATCTCCTATCTATCCAGACTAGATTTCATGTGATGGATTTCATGGATTCCATGGTCCAGTTTTGATCCTCACATGCCGATTGTAGACACTTTCTGCAATGGACAGAGGTCAGTATGATAACTGTCTGCGGCAAGACAACAGTATAAACAGCAAGCTGCCATGCCCTGTGTTCTCACACCTTTCTATCATAGACAGTAGGGACTTTTTTTTTTAAGCAAATTTCGTTATGTGCTGACTAAAGTAGCTCATGTCCTCACTTGCCCATTTTTCCTGCTTTCAAAAACTTCAAGACCTTTTTGTAATGTTGAGGTTGATTGATACATGGCATGTTCCATTTTTTTCTAGTAGGGCATTCCAACAAGTAAAACTATGGTCTGTTATGACTTTCCATATTAGAACACTACAGCATTGTACAGGATGAAATTAATAAATAAAAAGATAGATAGATAAATCCAAATAGCAGCAGCACAAGAGGTAGCATAAGATGGCCCCTGTCCACCACCAAACAGGGGTGCGCATGCGCACAGTACACACAGCACCTTATGCCTTATTGGCTGAATATCCCGGTGAACGGCGCTTCCGATTGGCCGGCCGCGCAGTTCCGGGTTCCCACGCTCCATTACACACATGTGCAATCCCAGGAAGCTCTACCGGGTAAGCGCCTATACAACTTTATATAGCTTATATGGTCACATTACTGTTTTCGGGCATATTGCCACACTGTTAACACGTGCACCTTGTATAACACTAGCACGAGTATTGAATTTGTATTGCATTTATGTATAATGCCGTATTATCACTTTTATATACCATAAGCACATGTCTTTGTTTACCTTGTATCTGATTGGTTAATGATGTAACACTGAAGTGTATTTAAACTTCCACATGTGATTCTGCACTTGAGCTTGATAACGGTGACGTGAGGTCACAGAAACGTTGCTCGCAATTTTGTTCACTGGTTCTATGGAATAAACCTTTTTGACACGATTTCGTTTGTGTGCTGCTGCTTCTTGGAATTTATGTGAAGTGGATCCTCTAACCCGGGCTCCCATACAGCTTGCACCTTATCTCTATTTTCTATTTTTTTGGAGTGCTGCTCTACTGGATATGTAAATAGATAGATAGATATGAGATAGATAGTTATGAGATAGATAGATATGAGATAGATAGATGTGAGATAGATATGAGATAGATAGATAGATTTATGAGATAGATAGATATGAGATAGATAGATAGATGTGAGATAGATATGAGATAGATAGATATGAGATCAATAGATACATAGATACATAGATACATAGATAGATAGATAGATAGATGAGAGATAGATAGATGAGAGATAGATAGATAGATAGATAGATAGATGGGAGATAGATAGATAGATAGATAGATAGATATGAGATATATAGATGTGAGATAGATAGATAGATAGATAGATAGATAGATAGATAGATACATGGGAGATAGATAGATATGACATAGATAGATAGATATGAGATAGATAGATATGAGATAGATAGATAGATGAGAGAGAGATAGATAGATAGATAGATAGATGTGAGATAGATAGATATGAGATAGATAGATAGATAGATACGAGATAGATAGATATGAGATAGATAGATAGATAGATAGATGAGAGAGATAGATAGATATGAGATAGATAGATAGTTGTGAGATAGATAGATATGAGATAGATGTGAGATAGATAGATAGATAGATAGATATGAGAAAGTTAGATATGAGATAGATAGATAGATATGAGAGATAGATAGATAGGAGATAGATAGATATGAGAAAGTTAGATATGAGATAGATAGATAGATATGAGATAGATAGATAGGAGATAGATAGATATGAGATAGATAGATAGATACGAGATAGATAGATATGAGATAGATAGATAGATAGATGAGAGAGATAGATAGATAGATATGAGATAGATAGATAGATGTGAGATAGATAGATATGAGATAGATGTGAGATAGATAGATAGATAGATATGAGAAAGTTAGATATGAGATAGATAGATACTAGGATTATTAATTATTGCATAGGCCAATAAGACTGAAATAATCTTCTTCTTGATCTATATTTAGAGATATTCTGCCATGTCTTATTTTGTCCACTATATTCTTCTTCTATACCTACAGCTGTCTCGCTGTGTATAAGTTGAGGGTGACACTGATATATACAGACATTACAGACGCCGCTGCAGTCACTGAGGAATTACTACTAGAGGGTGAATCTGTAAAACTTGTGTGTCTTGGTGTAGGAGAATATATACACATACACAGTGCAGGTGTATGTAATAGATACTGGAGTGTCTGCATTCAGAGGATCGCAGTGATGCCTGCAGGGCACTATGGAGGACTATGTGATATTCGGGGGACACCGCTTGGTCCTGGGATTTGTACATCTATGTTTTGAGCACAGTGGAGCGTTCAGCTGAATTTTAATCTAATATTCTTGTTTTTTTATTTCCTCCATTTACTTTTAGGCGTCTCAATCGAAACCAGCTGCATATGTTGCCTGAGCTTCTATTCCAGAACAACCAGGCACTCTCCAGACTGTGAGTACCTTTTTTTTTTACATGACTGTGCATTATTACTATAAAAAAAATCCATACTTTAGATGCAAGGACATAATATATGTGACTGCCATTTATCATTGTTTTATTGCGACTGGCAATGCCAACAAAAAAAGCAAAGACAAAAACAAAGAAGATGAAAACTGGTGGATCCCAATAGGGTTTGTCTTCGATGTAACATGTGTCACATGGCCAAATGTGTGTGGAGAACCAACATATATCCATATTTTCTTGTTGCTCTTCTTATTCTTCATCCATGATTGTTGGTATGGATCTCATTTTGCTTCTATAGTAGCTTCCCTTTTTCTATGAAGAGTTTTTTTTTACTGCGGGATTCATATCTGAGTCAAATTAGTACAGTGGTCCCTGAAGTTACAATATTAATTGGTTCCAGGACGACCATTGTATGATGAAACCATTGTACGCTTAGACCAAAACTCTATGGAAACCTGTATATTGGTTCTGAAGCCTCAAAATGTCATCCAAAAATAGGAAAAAAATTGAATTGAATAAAAATAAGTAGATAACTAAAACAGATAAAACACGTCCTTAAATGTAAATCACTGTCTGTAAATCAATGTAGAGGACAGGAGCTTCTTCGGGGTCCTGTACAGTACACACAATGTCCTAAAAAAGTAACATGGAGCCGCCCCCACCTGGTGTCCAAAGGAGCAGTTAACCCTGGCACAGGTAAAGAGTAGTATAGAACATGTAGTACATCCCTGTACTATAGGGGGCGCTGCCAGACAGCCAGTCAGTACATGCACTTCAGTAATACAGGCGTTTTACCAGTGAAATGCCCATTCTGATTGGTCAGATCTTCCAGCCATTGACACGTTTCGTAGATCTGGACTGTCCGTAACATTGTATGTTGAGTCTGGTTTCAATTTCCAATGATCCAGAAAAAAACATTTTATGTTGGGAATATTGTAACCTGAGGCCATTGTAATTTGAGGGACCATTGTATTAGGTTTGGGTGATGGTCCCTTTCTCATGGTCAAGCACATATCATTAAACAAACCCCTCAGGACTTTCATCAATCTTTACTCTTTCATCAATCTGTACATTGGTTTCTAAAATGTTCTCCTGGCTTCCGTAAAGCGCATGTTAGCCTGTTGGTTGGTGAAATCCCATTCATCCCATAAGAGAACTTGCTCTGAATTCTAGTGGCTTTAGTCCCCCCCAGCTGACACTGCGCACAATGAAACACTCAACTCAATTATCTAGCCCCCAAATCCCCATTGGCAAGACAGATATTATTTTTATTCTTGCGTAGTCTACTTTATTATGGCTAAGTTGGTATTGTTTCTTAATGTGAACTGTATCCGGTTCGTTCCCATATGTCCAATGGTCCAAAGCCACCCCAGATGGGACCTCCAGATTCAACAAGCTGGTTGCATTGCACCTAGCATGTCTTCTGGTGCTCCATAGGGTTCGTAAAGACACCTTTCAACTTCATGGATGGAAAGAATGAATGCACACATGCATACAGGGAAACTTGGCTGGATCATCTATGGAGACACCCTTAAAGAGGGTCACCTCCCGCAGAAACTGGATCAATTGACTTGCAGGAAAGTATTGGACTTGTGACTGTGCTTCATTGAAAAGTCTGACTAAGTATTGTTTGTACCAAGGGTCAATGCAAAGCCTGTTTCACCTATACATTGATGGAATAAATAAAACAAGATTCGTGAGAAAATGTTGGAGCAAATTTGCATTTTGTGCTACATTGAAAGTCACTAAGCTCAATAGTACAACCTTTTACCGTCAAAGTCTTTCTATAGAGGTTGCTTCAACATGTGCTTGATGTTATGCACATTTTATCAATGCAGGTGGTTGGACTTGGCCGGAGCCATTTATAGTAATCCTTGTCCACGTATCATTTAGCCATGTTGTGTTTTCTGGTATTTACTATGTAAAGTATGGAAGGTATAGTCCAGACATCTGGTAAAACGTCTGATTTGAGTGAATGGAGTTCATATTGGAAGATGTCTGCAGGCTATATAGTCTATACGGTGGTCTCCAAGCTGTGGACCTCCAGCCTACGGCTGCTAGGAGTTGTAGTTTGGCAATATCTGGAGGTCCACAGTTTGGCAATATTTGGAGGTCCACAGTTTGGCAGTATTTGGAGGTCCACAGTTTGAAGACCTAGGGTCTACTATATAAATGCAGTGATAGGAAAAACAAAAAGACCAGAGGGCAGCACCTCGTGTGTTACCCTTGACGATTGCTGACCCTATATAGTGTCCTTACAGATACAGATAACTGTCAAGAGGGTCGCTCACCTTATATAGGGAGGCAAAACGCCCCTAGTACAGGGGTATTGTGAGGTGCAATAGGAGCTGCTTAGCTTGGGAGGTCACAGAATGAGGGCCACCCGTCCTGTCAAGATGCAGTGGAAGGTAGAAGAAAAACGATGACCCCTTTTCAGCCAGGTGCTGCTTGGTCCAATAAAAACTTTCCAGTCCATGGATATTGTTCAAATGCCGAATGCACTTGTTTATTGAATAGTTGCATGAAATAATAAAATGCAATGACACATTTCGGAGGCTCAACCCCCCTTCCTCAGATTGTCATAGGACAATCTGAGGAAGGGGGATTGAGTTCCCCGAAATGCGTCATTGTATTTATTATTTTATGTAACTTAGTGCATCTGGCATTTGAACAATATCTGTGAATTTGAAAGATTTTATTGCACCAAGCAGCACCTGGTTGACAAGGGGGTCACCTTTTTTCTTCGACCTTCCATTACTACAAAAATAGACTGAATTATTTCCAATTATATCTGAAAGTAACAAGTCATTTGATAACTATAACAAGTGAATGTTGTCTCTTCCTTTTGTAGCGACAACCATCTGTACAGTCAGTGCCAATAAATATGAAACGTATCAATGCTGAGGGACGTTACAATGGAATAGAATTAGAAACGAAGCAACTAAGATACTTCGTGATCACACTTCCCATCTGTCTCAGCTCCATACATGAATACTTAGCATGCCCGCACCTGTCGGGGGGGCATTATGATGTGTAGACATATCACCCGCTTAGAAAGTAATCCAGCGCCGTGCCAGGATTGTCACTGTGTTATTGGAGTAATGAGGAGTTACTATTCTATCTAGGTGGTTTGTAAATCCACAAAAGCATACGTGTATATTTCTCACCGTTTCCTAATCCGCTCATTATAATAAAGAGTAATGCTGTGGCGACACAAGAATTCATTGTTATTAGGCAATAATTGTCAGCATAACTTATTCCGAGAATGAACTATTACCGTGTGTCCTTCACAGTGAATTATTATGGAGCTGTGTGTCTGGCAGAAGAATTTGGATTAACCTTTTATGGTGTGGATTTCCTATTCTATCATGAAATCCAGTTTCTTCCTACAAGCCTGAATGTGAAAATATCATGGTATTGTCTAATTTTTACTATGCTCTTTTTGTCAAAAGGGTCCTACAAAAATTAGTGGATCTCAGTTAGTCCACTACTGGGATCCGCAGCTATAACATAGTACAGTTGAAAGACATGGTTGAGAGTCAATGAAGTTTAACCAAGGAGAAGAAGGAAAGGGTATGGGTGGATGAAGAGGAGCGCATGTTATTATTATTTTTTTTTAAATAATTTTTTATTTAGAAGAGGTTATTTTTACATATGCCTTAATGTTATTTTGTTCTGAGAATGTATCTAAGCCTGTTTCGAAGACCTCAACTGTTTTTGCCATCAGCAGTTCCTGAGGTAGATTGTTCCACAGATTGTTGCCTCTGGAAAGTAAATCTTTTTTTTTACTTAGAACAGTTTTCCCCCATATTTTTTGGACCTTCCATTTATATAGTTAAATAGTTGATTATATCCCCCTTTTAAACATCTCTTCTCAAAACTAAGCAAAGGGAATCCAGAAACCAGTGGTTAAAATTCCCTGCAGCGCCACCACCAGTGCGAATGAAGCAATGCATTGTGGGCATTGAAATCAGTGTGCTGTCTAAATTATACATGGACATAATGGGTCCTACACTCTTTGCAACTGTTCACTGCCCTGGCTAGCTGATATACGCCTCACATGAGCATCCTCCTTTATTAAAGAGGTGCCCCACTTTGGACAATCCTTACTTGTTAGAAGGTCTACTTGACTATTTGCTGATCACAAAGTGTCTCCTTTGCATTGTTGATAGGATAGCCATCCTTTATTAAAGCTGTTGTCCAGGGACAATTTTTTATTTATTTAAAGAAATTCACCAGGTACTGCCAAAATAAAAAAAAAATAATAATAATTCATACTTACCTGCTCTGATCTCTTGCCTCTGCCATTCCAATGACTCCCAGTCTCTGATGCTCTTGGCTTATTCCTGTTTCCAGTTGTGTCAGAACACTGCAGGTCCTGCTAGCTCAGCCAATTGCTGGCCTCGGCTGTGACCTGCCAAGAGAACTGGGACCCGGGAACCATAAAATTGGCAGGAATGGGGTATTGAAGCAGATGAGTATAGTTAGTTTTTTTAAACAGCATTTAAAAAAAAAAATTGAAG
Source organism: Hyla sarda (assembly GCF_029499605.1). NCBI lineage: Eukaryota > Metazoa > Chordata > Amphibia > Anura > Hylidae > Hyla > Hyla sarda. The sequence continues at coordinate 35,788,266 of NC_079195.1, read as the reverse complement.
TTCACCCCCCCTTAAAAAGAACTTACAATGTATTTTCTATTGGCACATTATCTTTATAGAGGTTGACTGTAAAGAGAATTATAAATACTATGAATGAAGTGTTAAAAAATAAGCAATGCTGTGCATGTCCGCCCTTCTTTACGTGTGGTTAGAAAGTCGTCACTTCTCTCCAAGCTTCCCTTCCATGTCTCCTTTTGTTCCGTTTCTAAAGGCCCAACATGAGATATTTATTCAGGCATCTTACGATATAAATGTAGCTGAGATCTGCCCTGACACAAAACCAATGCAGCGACATTAGTGATTTGGTGAAATACCAATCTTTGGAGCCCTCCCACATTGTTCCCCGGCCATTCTCTCCAGCTTTGAGCTTCTCAATAAAGGCCGGGTCTTTAGAAAACGCAGGGCTGTGCTGTCACTTTCTGCCTATTTTGATCTCTCCTAAACACCATAATTAATCCAATTGCAACAGGAAAAACAACAGTGAAGGAATGTTAAATCTGGTTCAATCCGCCCTCTAAACTGACATCCGTAGTAAATAAGAGACATTTGCATATATTTATCATGTAACGCTGTATGGCGGGTCTGCCGCTCCAAGCTACACAACTCAGGTCCTGCCATTTATAAATATCAGATGTCAATGTTTTTCTTTTTTCTTCTTCCTACATAATCTCCAGTTTTTTTTTTCAGATTGGTTTTTATTCTATTATTTATTGTTTATTTGTTATAATTATAAATTTTTATTATTTATTTATTAATTATAGAAAATTTTATTTGGATGTTTTACTAGACACTTTTTATATACTTTTATTATAATTAGGGATATTAAGGCTATGTTTAGAAATATTCCGGCCTGAGATTCTGAGGGTGGTTTGTGGTGTCTGAATCGGACTAGGAGCGTGCAGACATTGCCGGTTGTCACAGGCCACAAGTGTGCACTTTGCAGCGGTATCCCATTGACAACCATAGGAGTCTGCTGCATCGGAATTTCCAAGCGTAATTGCTAAGCGGTATTACGCTCGGAAATTCCATAGTCTGAACCTAGCCTAGCTGTACCTATGTAATTCTAAGAGATACAGTGTAGCCTGTAAGCCGGCTCTTCAAGATGGGTCCTAAAAGAGTCTTCTTTTGGCACTTTTTGGCAGATATGTACAATGTTGTATGAGTATAAATTACACTGTGACATTGACTTGTGTAAGTTCTCGACAGTTCGTAAAAATAAGAAACTTTTTTTTAAGTGTCCATGAAAAACAAACAATTGATATTTGGGACTTATTAGGGTTTTTCAATATATCCATAACAATTGGGGTTTTCATAAGATCCTTAGAAAATGTAAAAACTTTTTAAAAAACAAAACCTAATAGTTTAGTTGGCTTGTAGTATAGTTATCCAGAAGTGAATTTGTTACCAAATGTGTAAAATATCAGTCCAGAAAAACACTTATTTGCTTTTTGTTTTCTCAAAATATCTCAAAATGTTAAGTGTTATCTTTACAATAACTTGTTAAAATTCTTTAAATTTAGATTATAACATTAGTTACATAGTTACATAGTTCATAAGGTTGACAAGAGTCCATCAAGTTCAACCTATATCCCTATTGTGTCCCTAATGTGTTGATCCAGAGGAAGGCAAAGAACCCTTATGCGGTAAAATTTTCTTCCCGACTCCAATATGGCATCAGAATAAATCCCTGGATCAGTGTTCTATCTCCATAAATCTAGTATCAATAACCTGTAATGTTATTACTTTTTGAATAGACTTGCATTGAGGGGGTGGAGCGTGACGTCATGAGGGGGGCGGGACCCTGATGACACAAGCTCTCGGCGCAGGCTCCAGCGTTTGGAACAGTTTATTCCAAATGCTGAGCAGCGGAGTACTCCTTTAAAGGGGAACTCCGGTGGAAACAAGTAGAAAACAAATGTTTTCAAATCAACTGGTGCCTGAAAGTTAGATCAGATTTGTAAATTAAAATAAAATCTTAATCCTTCCAGTACTTATCAGCTGCTGTATAAAACAGAGACATTTGTGAGTTTCTTTTCTGTCTGACCACAGTGCTCTCTGCTGACACCCCTGTCCATGTCAGGAACTGTCCAGATTAGAATCATATCCCCATAAAAAACCTCTCCCTCTCTGGACAGTTCCTGACACGGACAGAGGTGTCAGCAGAGAGCACTGTTGTCAGACAGAAAAGAACTTTACACATTTCTCTGTAGTATATCTGTAGTATACAGCAGCTGATAAGTACTGGAAGGAATATTTTTTAAATAGAAGTGATTTACAAATCTGTTTAACTTTCTTGCACCAGTTGATTTGAAATTTTTTTTTCCCCACCGGAGTTCCCCTTTAGAGCTTAGGACATGCTTGGACACCAGTGGTCGGGCTAAGCATTTCAAGTCGCGATCTTCCCTACCTGACTGGTTCGGCAGCCCTGACAGGTTCTTGGGCACCCCAGTTGAGAAACACTATTCTAGAACAATGTCATATCTGTATCCCACATGTGCACTCAGTTTTCGATAAAGTCTCCTAACTCTTCCACAGATAACACGTAAACCAGGGATATTGTAGATTTCCTGCTAGCCCCTTCTCTGCTTTTCTAGTACTTATGCCGTTTCTTACTATACATGTGCTTTCTTTTACTAGATGCTTTACAAGCTGTGACACTGGTAATAAACATAACATAAAAATCATAGACAGATGTTGCAGTCCATGATCTTTAGAGCCTCCTTAGATTTCATCTTCACATTATCCAATACCTTGTATTTCATCCCACACGTAGCCGAGATTATTGCTCATAGGCAGCTTTCTTGGCCCCGGCAGAACGCTGGCACATCTTATTTCCTTTTGCTTTTAAAGGCATTTGTTATATGAGATGGCCTAATACCAGCATTAATAAAGCAGACATCTTATTAGATGAGAAAATTCATTAAAAGAAAAGTGGAAAGTTTAATACATTATTTATATCATCATCAACATCTTTAATGGAGTATCTGTCTACTTAAAGGGGTTATCCAGGAAAAACTTTATATATATATATATATATATATATATATATATATATATATATATATATATATATCAACTGGCTCCAGAAAGTTAAACAGATTTGTAAATGACTTCTATTAAAAAATCTTAATCCTTTCAGTACTTATGAGCTTCTGAAGTTGAGTTGTTCTTTTCTAAGTGCTCTCTGATGACACCTGTCTCGGGAACCGCCCAGTGTAGAAGCAAATCCCCATAGCAAACCTCTTCTACACTGTGCAGTTCCCGAGACAAGCAGAGATGTCAGCAGAGAGCACTGTTGCCAGATAGAAAACAACAACTCAACTTTAGCAGCTGATAATTATTGAAAGGTCCAATATTATTAAGATTTTTTAATAGAAGTAATTTACAAATCTGAAAAGAAAAATGTGTATGTGCAGCTCACAATTACTAATACACACCAAGGTCGAACTAGGGCATGCAGCTATACCTTAGTTGCAAAAAGGAAAAACCAGAAACAAATACTTGTGCCCGGACCTTCTAGGTGAGTATAGATAACTAAATTAGGATATATAATTATAAAAAATAATATTGGGTCGTGCTTCAATAATAATGCGTTAAATTTATTAAAATGACAATGTAAAAGGTTACTCCTCACAGGGCCCTGTGTGGAGAACACATAAGATACAGGCAATAGATATTAATGCATAAAACAATATATATATATAATAATACCACTGGCATAAATAGTAGTTTCTTATGTGCAACAGGGAAATGCCTATTCTGGATAAGCAGATACCTATTGCACAAAGCAAGCCACGTACGAGGCTAAAATAGTACGCTAGTTAGGTGGCTAATTACCACATTCAAATACGTATGAGCAAAATGTGTCCTTATTATATGCTAGACAGTTTGTAGCAATTCAAATATGTTACCGGTCTTATGTAACAACTGTGGCAGTCCGCACTGTGAACAGATATTGTTGTGGCAGTGCCTGGATGGTAGGCGCACTGGATCCTCTGTGCAGCGGTCCCAGATGGTAGCAAAGAGATAGCCTGGCAGAGTCCTTAGTGTGGAGCGGTGGTGGTCATCACGGGCTGTTGGCGCTGGAGGCGCCGATGTAAACAAGCTGCCGGAGGACCGTTGGCGCTGGCAAGCGCTGTGGATGGAGAAATTCTCACCGCTGGGCTGCAATGCTGGCTGTGTGGGACCGGGGACCGCACACTGGATACGAGGGGCTCACCTCGTGTTGGCGGCGTGTGACGTCAGCAGGTGTTGAGGGTGGAAACACTGCACCTGAGTTGGCCTTGCAAAGGCTGGACCGGACAGATGCTGGACTGGAATCACTGAAGTCCACAGAAGGTCACGGACACAATTCATAAATGGCGTTTCATAAATAGCGTTTATGCCAGTGGCTTGTGCGTGCAAGACTAGACGCGTTTCAGGGTGATATAATGCAACCATTTCCTCAGTAGTCATAAAAAATGTTATGACTACTGAGGAAAGGGTTGCATTATATCACCCTGAAACACGTCTAGGGCTTGGAGCAGCGCCTGCAGTCCCAAGGTCACGGCCTTGCTCCCTCCATTGATGTCTATGGGAGGGGGCGTCACGCCCCCTCCCATAGACATCAATGGAGGGGGGTGGCGTGATGTCATAAGGAGGCGTGGTTGTGGCATCTTGGCCGCTGCTCCAAGCCTTCTGAACCGGATGTTCAGAAGGCTGGGGCACGCGAGTACCCCTTTAAACTTTGTTTAAACATGTTTGGCCAACAAGTCAAAAGTTGATCTAAGCTTCTATAAATGAAAGTAACGCTTAAAAAGGAGTCTCTGCTTTGGGCAAAACCTAATTGTCAGAAAAAAAAAAAAACTACATGCTGATCACAAATTTTCTTCTTGCTGGGATCAGTTGTAATCTCCGGAGAAACCTGGCAGCAAATTTATTTAGAGCACCACCACAGGAGAAATGAAGAATTGCACAGTGCTTGTTGCAGTCAATGTGCCACTCCAGAAAAATAGGCTCTCTAGGTTAGCACTCCTAAATGGGGCTCTTTATTCTTAGTAGGGGACCACCATTTTCTAAACTAACATAAAAGGGTATTGGTGGGGAACACCTATTTTACAGTTCAATATGGCCAACGTTAAAAAAAAAAAAAAATATCTGTACTCACCTGCCCTGAGCTCCATGTCTCCCTTCATAACCCTAGCCAGTCCTCGTCTTAACCCAAGGAAGTGCTCATCCTGTCAGTCAGTAGCTGAGGTGGAAGTGCACATCCAGTCAGTCAGTAGCTGAGGTGGAAGTGCTCATCCAGTCAGTCAGTAGCTGAGGTGGAAGTGCTCATCCAGTCAGTCAGTAGCTGAGGTGGAAGTGCTCATCCAGTCAGTCAGTAGCTGAGGTGGAAGTGCTCATCCAGTCAGTCAGTAGCTGAGGTGGAAGTGCTCATCCTGGCAGTCAGTAGCTGAGGTGGAAGTGCACATCCAGTCAGTCAGTAGCTGAGGTGGAAGTGCACATCCAGTCAGTCAGTAGCTGAGGTGGAAGTGCTCATCCAGTCAGTCAGTAGCTGAGGTGGAAGTGCTCATCCAGTCAGTCAGTAGCTGAGGTGGAAGTGCTCATCCAGTCAGTCAGTAGCTGAGGTGGAAGTGCTCATCCTGTCAGTCAGTAGCTGAGGTGGAAGTGCTCATCCAGTCAGTCAGTAGCTGAGGTGGGTCACCACTTTGGCCCCTGCTTGGCTGAGCAGGGCACTTCTTTAAGTCAAGGAAGTGCTGTATGCAGCGTAACTGGGTTCCATTTCATTGGCAGCGACAGGGTCCAGGAGGCGAGTAAAGATTTTTTTTATTGTTTTTAAACATAATGGCTGAAGAATCAAACAGCCATTGGCTCTTCGGGCATATTGGGAGTTGTAGATTTACAACAACTAAAGGCATCCTGGTGGGGAAACACTGAGGTAGTGCATGAGAAACGCAGGAGACATTATGAATATTATTAACATTACTACTACTTCAAATTTAGTTAAAAAAAATAAAAATAAATAAATAAAAAGAATATTATTCACTAATTCAATGTGTTGCCTGGGATTATATGGGATGGACATATAATATTTGGCCAAAATTTTATTCTTACAGAAAAATTTGCATGAAACTTTAAAATTTGGTTTAAGATCAGCATGTTGCAAAAATAAATAAATAAATAAAAATGAATCCGCTGCAATAAACATCTTGCAAAACGAGCAATAAATTACAGACATAACATGTGGCTAAAACAAACATAATGGAGAAGACAAAGATAGCAGACGGAAAGAGTGGGGGCTTAATGGGTTGTAATGCTGCCAGTGTAATCACTGATGTCTTCTGGAACAAGTGGTGGATCATCTGTTCAAGCGTAACTGGACGTATCAGACATTCTGCGCAGCGATGTATGGCCATTCCGAAAACAGCAGGACCCTATAGAATTGTCTTGTTGCTTTTTTGCTGTTGTTTTTTTTCTTTTCTTTTTTTTCTTCCTATCCTATCGTCCTGACTGAAAAAGGAAGAAAAAACAATAGCACAGCACAGCTGTAAACCACTGGCTTGGGGACCTCATTCAGGAATGTTCGTGAAGGAAAGGAACGCCTAATAGTAACCATGGCTAATCAAAGTAGCATTCCTTTTGTTATTCCTATTGTCTTTGTTACAATATTTGTCTTGTTTTCGGCTGACAGAGCCCAGAGCCTTGCTGTGCTTCCTAAAAGGCTCAGCCGGAGGGAACAGCTGAGGCACCAGACGTTGGAGTCCCAGCTCTCTGCTCCCCCGGAGCTCAGAGGAGAAGGGATCTCCTGATCTTCCATTATGCGTCGCTGCGGATTGTGTCCCGCTGGGTATAATTAATGCTTTGCCCTTCCCGCTATTCTGCTTTGTCTACTTGAAGTGCACAAACGGGGATGGAGAGTACTTGGGAGAGACTTTTTAGGAAACGATGTTTGGATTATTAATCATACACGCGTTGAGCCGGCGCATTCGCCCGGTGTGTTTATTCAGCACCACATTTGGAATGGCTCGCTGTTGGTTTACTAGTCGGGGGAGGCTATCGTCAGGAAATAAATGGCTTGGGTTTTTTTTATTGCCGAAAGAAGAGGTTGGACGCTTTGAATATTTTATAAGCTGAGACTGTATTGTTTTACTACTCCGTTACCATTTTCATATTACACTTGAAAGTGCATTTGCCAGCGGAAAAATGAACCGCCTTACAGTGTAGTTTTCTTTTTAACTGGTTCATCTGTCATATATCTGAACAGACTCCTGAAATTTAAAATACAAAAAGACTCAAAGCAGAAAATATATGCTTAAAGCATACCTGTCATGTTACAGAAAAAAATAATGCTTCTGTATGTTACTCACTAGGTCATGCAGATTATTTACATGTCATTTTTTATGTGTCTAGCTTCCGTATTTGGCTCACAAATTTCTCTGTTCTGCTGCTCACAAATTTTGACATCCACTGCTCAAAAAGGGGCCTGTCCTCATTCACTTCCCCCCTGAGTCTGCTGTGCTGTGCTCGGTCTCCTAATACAATCACTGCAGGCTGCTCTGCAACCCCCTCCTCTCTATTTTCAGATAGGAGTCTGGACAGGGGTGAGCACAGAGGAGTGCTAGTCCTGCCCTCGCCTCCTGGACTTTATCCCAGCCTGTGCTTAAGCTGGGACAAAGATGATGCTGCAGCCGGACAGGGTTATATTCTGGATGGCATGGGGACCCCTAGTGGTCTTTTTATAAGCCATGATTTCTTTAAAAAGGAGATACATTTTTTTTTAATGAAGTATATTAGAAAGGTTAATGTTTTGCTAAGATGTACAACATACTGTATAAAAATGCAATAATGAAGAAATCCAGCAAACTCATCGCGTCCTAAGACCACATGATATGGAGTCCAACGGAAGGTGCAGGGAGAAGGGCGGAGGCACAGAGGATACAAACCGGTAGGTTTCGTGCAAGTGCACTTCTTCCAGCCCCCGGGCCGGAAGAAGTGCACTTGCGCGAAACCTACCGGTTTGTATCCTCTGTGCCTCCGCCCTTCTCCTTGCACCTTCTGTCGGTCTCCATAAGATGTGGTCTTAGGAAATGGTGAGTTTGCTGGACTGTGGTTCACCGGACTCCTCATGTTTCTTAATGGCCGTGTATGAAGGTATATTTTTGGGAGGTGCCTCCAGTTTTTCTTTATCTTGATACTGTATAAAAAGTTATTGATTCTGATAGTGGCCATTTAAAGGAAAGTGTCGGCTAGATTATTTTGTCTTATTAGAGGCAGATACTGAAACATGTTCTTATTTTCAAATTTTTCTATTTTCTGATAGTAATTATTTTATCATTTTATTTTTTGTACATTATTATGGAGGCAGACATCTTTACTGAGCTGTTTTTTTTTAATAGCATTTAGTAATATGCTTTACTACAGGACCTATGGATCATAGACAACAATAGAACCTTCAAATTCAGAAGAATTGTGTGTGCTCTGTGACCTTTTCAGACATCATTCTACAGGGAAGGAGATGCTTGGTTAAGGCAGCTTATCTGGATGTTGTAATTCAGCATGCCCAATCCTTTGTTCGCTTACCATCATTTACTGAGCAGAACCAGGTGGCCCTTATACACAAACGCTGGTTGGCTGGTCATGCCGATTCATTGGGTCCAGTGGACTTTTCTATAAAGGAACTTAGCATCACTTTCATGCTGTTCGAACCATGGGTCATCAAGGTGGCTTTTGCAGAATCTTCCTGCCTTACCAGTTTTAATTGATAAATATCTCCCTTCAACAAAATAGAGAGAGATCTATCAATTAAGGTTGGCGGAGAAGGTAAGAGCCACCAGGGACCATCCTGATGATTCTTGGTTAAGACAGCATGAAAATCATGGCAGATTCCCATTAAACAATGGACACATATTGATAACAATTGGAAACCTTGTTTTGTTGTGTTTTCTTTCAACATTAAATCCGGACGACAGTGGACACTTCATTTTAGCCTAACTTTCACAAAGGTTCCCTGAAGAAGAGAGCATTGCACCCCTTGAAATATGTTTTCCAATATTAAAATTCTTTATTATTTTAACTGTCCATATACAGTTAATGATAATTGTTGGTAAGAGTTGGTGATACATTCAGTGTAACCATGTAAGGCTGGGTTCACATCACGTTTTTCCCTATACAGGACAGCATACGGCTGGGGGGAGCTAAAAACTTGCTCTCCTGTATCACTGATGTATGCGGTCCTGTATGTAATTCATTTCAATGAGCCGACTGGAGTGAACTGGTCGGCTCATTTTTCCCCGTATGCGGTTTTCTACTGCACCTAAAACTGTAGTCAACCACGGTTTTAAGGCCAGTAGAAAACCGCATCCGGGGAAAAATTAGCCAACCGGTTCACTCCAGTCGGCTCATTGAAATGAATTACATACAGGACCGCATACGGCAGGGATACGGGAGCGCAAGTTTTTAGCTCCCCCCCAGCCGTATGCTGTCCCGTATAGGGAAAAACGTGATGTGAACCCAGCCTTAGTTATCCTTCAAGATCTCTCTCTATGTAAAAAAAAAACAAGCAACTAGCTACATGTAGAAACCATGTAGCAACAAAATGACACATAAAACAGTTGTTGCTTTTTGGGAGACTAAACTAAGGGCGTCCGCCTTCTTCACTAAAATCTACTAGTACCAAACAAAAATAACTTTAGGTCAGTGTAATGAAGACACATTTGTATATGTCAATCTCATGCTTAGAGAAAAACAGCAAAATGCATGCAAAAGTTAATGAAGTTAATTAAGCTTAAACATTGTAGAACATAACTACAGATCAGACATCCCGGACCAGACCAGCGTACAAAGCATTCCTCACATAGTGTCCACATAGACATAAGTACAAATCATCAAAGAGTAGAGAGATTGGGTAACGTAATCATGCAAATATTTACTGCCTATGGCATGGAAGCTTCTCGAGTGCATGGGAAAACTCGTAAGAGGTGATGGGCACGCAGTGTTTAAAAAAAAATGTATATCAACAAGAGAGGAAGTTCCTTTTTTGTAGAACCAAGTGGCCCCATTTTAATTTTGATCTTTTAGTGTATGGAGGAAAAAATACAATCTTAAATATTCATATTTTCTCATAGATAAAGTAGTACTTTAGTACTTAGTCAGGGGAAGGAGGTATTGATTCTAAATCAAAATATACAATCTGTATATGTAAAGTTAATTCTGTGTAGTGCTTTATAAGATATAAAAATATGTAAATGAGCTCTTCTTTAGAATGATGATAACTAATACTAGCCCAACCAGAGTCTGTAGACAGCAGCTTTGAGGTTCTTGAGCAGAGTTGGGTACTAGCTGGGTAGAGAGAAGCCTTCGAGGTAGCTCAGGAGGCGATCCAGTTAGTTTATGGAGACATACTTCCAGACAATGATCCATTGGAAAAAAATATGCAAATTAGCTGTCCTCCAGACTAGTATAAGATAGTCTTCATCTTAATTTACATAAATGTTCTGAGATCACTATAATTTATATATCTCTACAAATCCTAGCTATAGTGCCGTGTATGTTTCTGGGACAGCTGTACGGCAAACCTCTGTGGAAGCTGCCTTATTGGTTGCCATTCTAGACAGTTCCTGACACGGACAGAGGTGGCATCAGAGAGTACTGTGGCCAGAGGACAACACACAGCAACTGATAACTTCTGGAAGGCGTAGTATTTTTTTTCCCTCCATTTGTTTCCTCCACAGTGCCCTTTTGAAGTCTATGGGATGGTTTAAAGTAGTAATGTACATGGTTTAGCTATCTCCAGCCATTCCATAGAGTTTCTTGGCTATCTCCAGCAGTTCTATTGAGGCTGATTGGAGTGATAGTAGACACGCTTGACTGTGATTTTGTGATCAGTAGGGCTCCCATCAGCCCTCCACCATTCAGGAACTTATCCCCTGTCTTGTAGATAGATAAGGACAGATTTGAACACATTTAGATGAAGTGGCAATGCCCAAACTTTATTATGCCCTTAATGATTAGTAGGGGTCCTAGCATTAGACCCCCAAAAATCAGGCACTCTTATTCTGTAAAAAAAAAAAAAAAGGTAATTTGTTGTTCATGGGAAAAGCCCTTTAATAAACCTGCCTCTGCAATGTTAAGAGAAATGTAGACTCACATCCTGGCTATTCTATAATAGATGTAATAGAAATTATAGATAAGCTGCTTTTTGTAAGCAGCTCTTGGCTCTGGTTAACAGAGGTGAATCCCAATAGGGGGGACCCCCTCTATCAAGTCCATATGCCCTAATAAAACAAAAACAAACCATCACACAACAGACAATGAAAACAGGAATGTTACAAGGGAGAAAATAATGAGGAGTCAAAAATCAAAAATGCTAAATAAAAAGTTTGATGCCAAAGTCTCATATTATCAAGATGATCTTTAGGAAATAAAAAGTAAAAAATTAAAGTAAAAATGTATAATCCTAGACAACATAATACAATCTGTATGCAGGGTATTAATTACTGTTAAAGTTCTATAAGACTTATTTTTGACACCCTAATCTCCTTTTAGGTGGTGATGATTGATACATGATATTGTCTTTTGTTCCCACAAATAATTCTGTCATTTTTCTTAAGCCGCACTGGTTCTTGATCCCGCACCTGCTCCAGCAGTATGTCATTTCAGTCCAATCCTCTTTCCCGGACAATCTGTTGTCTCTTCTCTACATCTTGTTAACAATGTGGGCAATTTGGAAGCGCCAAGCTGAATGCTGTGTGGCGTTACAGACACCCCCTTTAATCGATGGGGAGAAGGTGAGAGTTTGTAGTGCGGGGGAAACACATCATTAAGATTGCTTCCTCTGGTTTTGTCTGAGGGATAAAGAGACAAGAAAAGTGATGAAATGATTTGAAGCCACCATGGAAGATCTTGGCGTCAAAGGCCACCGTTTCTATGGTAACACGAGGAGCTTAATTTGGACTCTTGCCATCGGTCAGTGACTTTGTGGTGATTAGTTAGCTCGCCTTGGGGAATTTGCCTGGTTTCATCCCAGTTTTGTTTTTCTTTTGTATCTTCTCCCCCTCCTCGCCTCTTCTGTCAGCGAGAAAGTGACGTTGTGTGAAACTCAGAATGACTGGCGGCTCCTGAGTAAACACAGCCTCTCGGCACAGAATAGTCAGACTGGTGAGAAAGTGCGCTTCCAAAGACTCACTGACTTCTGCCATTAAGATTGATATATGGAGCTCAGCCATATAGTCAGTTTACTAGAGAAAACACAGACCCATTACATTTCGCCTATTCATTTAACATAATGCGAGCCCCATATTCAAAGTCTACTCTATGTCCTTGCCTGATAATAGGATTTCCCATAATAGTCTATGGGTTTCTGTCCTGCTAATCACAGCTGTTCTAATATAAATTGTACTCTATGCTGGAGGGCAGGGGGTTAAATGAGATCTCTCTGCCGGATTACTGTCTCTGTTGTAAGGACCAGGACATTGAAGAAAAAGAATACGGTCACTCCTCAAACTGTTGGTTACTGCGGACTATGCAGAGGATATTGTTTGTATTATAAACCACTAGGACATGTTCACACAACAGATTTTCACATCATTTTCAACATAGGATCCGGTATTCGATGGTATTCCTTACCGACATATGTATGAATTTGACCCCCAACCCAAGTCCCAGTTTTAACTCTAGTTCTTAGAGTTATTTACACATAGTTGACTTGTTGCAGATATTTCTGTAACTGAAGATCAGATTCATATACCTGAATGGTGTTGTTGTTGTTTTTTTTTTTTTTTTGGCAACCACATGGATTTCTGCAAACCCCATCCCAACGAATAGGACAGTTGCATAAATTTCTGTAACTGGTCTTTTTTTTTTTTTTTTTTGTTAAAAAAGATTCTAGTGAATAAGTAATAGAAACAAGGCTTTGGCTTTATAAGGCCCTGCCATGGTTCCTTTGAGGCATAGAGACATCACAGAACGGGCCACATGTATTGTTAGATACAGGCCACAGCTTCCCTGGTTATAACAACGGATTCCCAGGGGTTTCTGAAGCCGGATGAGCAGCCATTAGCTGATTGCCTGTCTGGATTCATCAATAGAGGCAGGCTGTAATATATAGTGAGCAGAAAATGAGAAAGGGTAATAAACATATACACTAGGAAAGACTGAAAAGGTTCCTCTAATGGTGCTCCGAGTAGCAGGATATGTCCGAAAATATTGGGGCCGCTTCTATACCTGTGGTTTGCTTGCAGACTATAGTGATCTGGAGACTTAGTAAACAATAGTCTTTAAGCAAGTCATAGGATCAGAAGCGCCCTGATATTTTCAGACACATCCCTCCACCGGTAGCCTTATTAAAGCATCAGAAAGTAAGGCCAAAAGAACTTACATATTTATTGAGTCCAAAAGTCCAAAGTGCATCCCAATAAAGTGCTATGTTTTGGCCTAAGCATAGGCCTTCTTCAAGCATAGACCTTTATCAAGCATAGGCCTTTATCATGCTTGATGAAGGCCTTTTCTTAGGCCGAAACATAACACTTTATTTAGATACACTATGCATTTGGACCCAATAAATAAGTCCTTTGGCACTACTCTCTCTCATGATTTTTTTTTCTTTTGGATGTCGATGCTGGGATTTGGGATTCCTGGCTGACTGCATCTTTTTCTTAATTTTTTTGAGGTATGAGTGTCGAAATTTTGATTGGTCTGGGTCTGGGCACTGAGACCCTTAACAGTCACTAGAGTGAGCAGGGAGAAGCGCACAGCTGTAGGAGACTGATTCCATAGAAAGTCTATGGAGCCCATTGACCATTTAAATGTGTCAGGTATGTCACAGATTAGTTGCAGGTATTCACCATTGACTTCAATAGGGAAACCAGAATTAGGCGTACATCCGCACTGAAATGTGACCTCACAGATCTTAAAGCAAAACTAACTACTGTTTTGCAGCAACATCCACAGTTGTGGATTTCAGACCTATGGACTTTATTTGCCTTCTTTTCAGAATTCACAGGAAAGTCCATCATGACAAATTCAGGACAAATCCTCTCCAAAATCTTCACAACTTGGAATAAGTTTACTGCTAAGGATTTCTCTGTGCATTTGTATGTGGACTTACCCTTAAAAACTGATATGTCATAAGGTAAATAACCCAAACTAACCTAGTACACAACAGTTCTGGTTTCATCAAAGCCAACTGCATTGTTAGATCGTCTATACTGCGGGACCATCTATGTATTTCTTAAATGCTGCTAATGCAAAATCAAAAAATGTTGCAGTATCTTGTAATACCTTTTTTATTGGACTAACAGAATTTTGTAGAGACAAGGGAGGAATCCCGAAAGCTTGTCTCTACAAAATTCTGTTAGTCCAATAAAAAAGGTATTACAAGATACTGCAACATTTTTTGATTTGCATCTGCATTACTGGACTAATACGGCTACTCAAATTTGCTACATTAAATGCTGCTAGAAATAATAGATTTTTAATTCATTAGTTAAAACATATCTGCATTAAATAATTTTTTATTTCTTTTTTTTTACTCATCGATACTGTTTGCTCATCACAGCATAATTTGACAGTTTTCCTATAGGGCAAGACTCTGGCGTGCCCCTCCTGGTTAATTGAGGGGTGTATAAGTCATTAACTTGATTCTGGTTTAGAAACAAGGGCCGGAGCTGATATTTCAGTGAGGCGTTCCTGATGAATAGCTGACCCTTTGCCCTCATCTCGAGCGTGGTTTAATTAAACTGTCAGCGCCGGACAGTCAGACAAAAGGGGCAGGGTTTTGTCCAGGCCGCAAGGACATTGCCTTGAATGAAATGAATAACTGTTAAAAATTGATCACTCTTTGCTGCAAAGAAAATGACAAAAGATTGGAGGTGACCTCAGGTCCTGCCAGCCCCAATGCTTTCAAATGACTCTAAGTAAACTACACAGTTTTCTCCTAGTTTTTCTTTTCTTCTGCTATACAAGGAAAGTGTCGCCCCCACCTTTTAATAAAAAGTTCCATTATCTAACGGCCATAAATCCAGCTGCATATCACGGGCCCTAGTAACAGGAAACCCAGCTTGAGGTCTAATATTTGTGAATTAAAAAATCTTAACACTTTGAGACTGAAGTAGAGTAGAAATAGACTATTAAAGAAGGTTGTGCGGGCCTGAGCTTGTCTTGTGAGAATTGGGGAAGAAGGAGAAAATATAAATAAATGAGATGCATTGGTTCAGAAGAGCAGGAGGATGGATGGAGGGGGGAGGTTAGCAGGCAAGGGAGAGGAAGATGTGGAGCAAGTCCAATACGGACACCCATGGAAAAAGTATTTCAAATAGTAACCAAAATTCAAAGATTTTAAATTAATAAATACATCAATAAACAAACAAACAATTGCTGCATTAGGCAATGTTCTCCTAGCAGAATTTACAAGCAGAATCTGGCAGAAAAATTGTGCTTGTAAATTCCGTTTTAGCAGAGTCCCATGGTTTTCAATGTGATTCTGCTGCACGATGCACCTGGCGAAAACATATGCTGTGGAAATCCTGATTCTGGCCTCCACAGAAAGAATTGACATTTCAATTCTCTCTTCAGAATCAGTTTAAACTTGATTTCTGTCCATGGAGATGGCACAATTCTGAGTGGTCCTAGCACAGGCATCTTCTGTTGACTGCTGTATGTGGAATTTAATGGCCAAACATTCCACAAAAATTTCGTCATGTGATCATGGCCTTAGAGTCACGGGCAACGCATTTAGAGGATCAGACCCTCTTCATCAGGTCCTCAGGACCTGCCGGAGGGGGTCTGACCCTCAAAATGCACTTAGCATTATTTTATGTTATGTTTACCTTTGCAATGTTGTTAAAAATTTACTGAAGCAATAAGATAGTTTTGATTACAAATCTAATATTACCATTTAAAACTCTCTTACCATTGGGTGTCTACAACTCCTAGGCAGACCTAGGTGTTGCCATGGTTCCAGACTGCAATCAATGGATTGTAGTCAGATCGTGCAGTGATCAGTTATCCCCTTAGAATGCCTATACGGGTAACATTTCATGTTTCAATGTGCTTCACCTGTCCATGTCTTGCTGCCTAAAGCTGCCTAACAAAAGTGTCACTATTTATGTAGAAGCACATGTAATTTCTAGCTACGCAGCAAATAAGCAATATGTATGGGCCCCCTTACGCCCTAAAATACTTCCTTACTTGCCTTAGACAGTGTTTCCCAACAAGAGTGCCTCTAGTTGTTGCAAAATAGAGCCAAAGGGTTTGTACTGGCTGGAAAAGACTGGTCTAAGACCTATCTGCACTGAAAAGGACGGAAAACAGATCCCAGCTTTGCAGTTACCCCCCTGACTCTGCTATGTCATTGCTGATCAATTCTACATTCAGTCTTCCATGTCAGCCCATAAAAACCCAGAACGCCTAACTATGTTGTCTCACCCCCAAACCAGTTCATGAATTATATCGGGGTCACTGGAGAAACACATAAGGAGTGGCGGCTACCAAAACATACAGCACTTATTATAGAGACCTGGAATTTCATTGTTTGTCTGTGTCCATATCAAAGCTTCTACATTCAACATAGTTTCGCGGGTTACAGAAAGCATGTTTTCTAATTGTTACCAAACTTAGCTTTTTGAGCCATAAAATAGCAGAAACAAAGCCTGCTGGATAAGTTGTCTACATTGGGAAGATTGTTTTTTAATGTTTTAGTCAGTAGAAATTTTTTACGTTTCTTGGCCACCTTATTGATTCACTCACAATGTCCTCTTAAAGGCAACCTGAAAATGTGTTCCAATCTTTAGGCATCATGTTATAGAGCAAGAGGAGCTGAGAAGATTGATATATTGCTTAGTAGGAAAAGTACTAAAATAACCATAATCATTCTGGGCTAAGTAGTCATGCGGGGGGTAGGAGGAGTAGGAGTAGGACCGCCCACTTGACTACTTAGCCCAGAATAAGCAGATGTTTTCATGAATAAACAACAAAATATCCTAGAACTTTTCTTACAAACCTATATATCAATCTGCTCAGCTCCTCCGGCTCCATGACATGATACCTGCAGACTGGACAGCATTTCAATGTGACAGGTTTCCTTTAAAGTTAAACAATATTGCAATATACTTTCTCTAATTTCTGAAAGATTTTAAGATCTCTACTTACTGTTATGTAATAGGAATCTTCATATATGACCTATTTTCTCCTGGACATGTGACATTGGCCATTACTTTTTAGAAGGGAGGGCTCGCAGACACTAGGGGGCAGATTTACTAAACCAGTCTAGTATTCAGTGTCAATTTAGAACCGGAGATATGCAAGATTTAGTACAGTAAATCAAGTTTCTGAAGATAGTCTTTAGTTCTGTCCTCACTAAGGTTTGGGCAAAATGGCCACCTTTGTCTTCATTGGGAAGGAATTATTTCTTCCCAGTATGGGGTTACTTGGCATCTGCTTTCTTCTGGGTCAACACAAAAGGTTGGACTTGAAGGACCCTTGTCTTTTGTCAGCCATATGAACCATATATCTCTGTAAGAATAGTGGCACTTTCTCATATTTCCCTATGGGTAATGGGGTCGAAAGAAACACAATCAACTTGTTTTTACTATAGTTGAACTTGTTAATCATGATTGAAAGACTTCCTGCAAATCTTTTTCCATAGGGAAACACTGTCATAGCATCAACGATTTACCACAATTTGCGGGTGAGCAGCTTGCACCATCCCGCCTTAGTGAGTCTGTTTGATGCAGATGTACAAGGTAAAAGCAATTTGCAGAACACATCCTGTGCTGGAATTGTTTCCCCTCTTCTGCAAAGTTTCAGCGCAACTCCATAAATGACATCATCGGTTGCCTTTCTATATACAGATCACACAGCTGTCCATTACTGGGGTGGGTGGGGGGAGGGGATATCTGTCAATACCTATTTATTGTCATGACATCCTTTAAAGGATATTTAACCCCCCCCCCCCCCCCCCTTAGCCATTTCTGTCTACTGCCTCACATGCATTCAGGTCTCTGCTGATCATCCCCGACTCTTCCCTTTCCCATCTCTTCTTACAGGTACATAGGGATGGCAGCAGTTTTCTGTCTTTGAACATGCGCCTGATTGTTGGCAGTCATTACATGTAACCTCAAGCGCAGGAAAGGCCTGACACGCTCTCCCGGAGATGCACATGTGACAGGCAGATGTTGATGCTTTAATTGTTCGTGGTCTTGTCTTTGTTTACATCATCAGGCGAAAAGATGAAATCCGGCCAGGTGGAATGGGAGGATATAATGCCGAGATTCTGTTCTGCAGATTTCTTAAAATGATTCAAGGATGAAAGAGCCGTGAAGGAGAACTAATGAGCCGCTGATATAGCAGAGAAGAGATGCGCCTCTTATATGGCAATACTGCCAAGGTCAGGTGGTAATACGCAGATGATACTATAAGAGTCTATTCCCACGTACAGTATTCTGTGCAGATTTGATGCGCAGGATTTCAATTCATTCAGTTTATATTGAAATCTGCAGCAGAAAATCCTGCGCATCAAATTTGTGCATAAAATCTGCGCAGAAACTGTACATGTGAATAGACCCTAAGAGATACTTGAAATGTGGGAGACAGGTAGACTAACACATAAGCAGGCTGAAAAGTATGGCCTGATGCAGTCTAGATCCACTCATGTTTTTTTTCTCATGCAAGCACAGTACGGTTCTATATAACCTAATGCAGAACAGTAATTCAGCGCTCATAGACCTTAGTACACCTCTGTTTTGATACAATACCATACTGCGGTTTGCTTTTTTCTATGTACACCTGATTAAAAGTTCTTTTTTATTGTGGTAAAGGATAAAGCCTTTTGAGCATAGGCGGCTCTTCCATTAGGCAAGTTAGGTGACCGCCTAAGGCCTCATGCTTGAGGGGGCCTCGCGGCGACCGCCTACCTCTCCCCCTGAGTGAGTGGCGATGTGTACAATGTACTCTGCAGAGCCTGGTCCAGGACTCATTTAACTATAAGCACGTCTTATAGACACACCTATAGTTAATTGCGTCGCTCAGCTGATTGACAGAGAGAAGAGCCATTGGCTCCCCTGCCCTGTCAATCACTCTTGTGTTTGCCTGCGATATGCTGACATCCGCAAGAAGCCAGAGTGTCTCTTCCTCTGCGCTCCGGCGTTTGCTTTGTCGCATGAGTGACGTCATCACTCGCAGGAGCACAGACCGGAGGAGAGAAAAGCAGAAGAGAGGACACACTACGGGGGAGGCATTTATTTTTTTCTGACAGTGGGGGCCTCCACAAAGCTACCTAAAGGGGTCTTCCCCTACTACCTAAAGGGGGTGCTATTACTACCTAAAGGGGCTAACTAAGGGGACTGCTGTTATTACCTAAGAGGGTCACTAAGGGGACTACTATCATTACTTGAACGGGGGTTAGGGGCCTCCCAATCTAGTTTCGCCTAAGGCCTCAAAAAGTCATGAGCTGCCTCTGGTTTTGAGATCATGCTGATCTCTTCATCAGATCCAAAATAAAATGACAATGAGATGGAGCTTCCAAGGAAAGCAGGAATACAGATGGCACTGACCAGGATAGAGGGAGCAGGAGTCACAGCACTTAAAAGGGGTTATCCACCAAACGGTGACTCCAGTCGGTCCCTTTTTGACCCGTATCCGGTTTCCTGACCGGACCTAAAACCGTAGTATACTACGGTTTTAGGTCCGGTCAAAAAACTGGATACGGGTCAAAAATGAGCCGACCGGAGTCACCGTTTGACTCCTGTTGGCTCATTAAAGTAAATGGATTTCAGCACCGGTCCAGCTGGGGTACAGGAGAGCCCGTTTCCCCCCCCCCCCCAGCCTGATCGGCAACCGTAGGCTGAAAATGAGGTGTGAATGCAGCCTTACACACGTCACTCTTATTGTTCTGTTGCAATTGTAGCTAAAGTGTCATCCATTCTCCGAAATGCCATCGGAAACCCTGCCTATCACTGCTTGTCTGATTCAATACAGTATAAGCCTTGTCCTTCACCATTTTCTACATCTGAAGTGTCATCAGACTTCAGTAACACTGCCTGTCTCCACCTGTTTAATACAGTTTTATCTATCAGAAGTGAAATCATCAGGGCTGGTGCAAGGATTTTTGCCACCCTAGGCAAAAGCAAATTCCCCCCCCCCTTGACTCCGCCCATTGGCACGGCCTTTGACATGCCCCACCTAACTACTGGGGTGTCACACTGGAACAAGCCCACTCTTCATGTAAATAGCTCCCTACTTGGGTCACACACTGTAACAAGCCTCCTCCTCATGCTGCTGCCTGAGCAAGTGGTTCGGATGCTGGTTGTCTAACTTTCATGTGGCAGGCAGAGCGGCGGCCCTCATCAAAAGTGCGCTCTAGGTGGCTTCCTATTTTGCCTATAGGCAGAACCAGCCCTGGATATCATACCTCAGCAACACTGCCTGTCACTGGGTGGAAAGGAGGAGAAAAAACAATGGGGCGCTCCCTGTGTGGTATTTTATGGAAAAATGAAAATACCCGCCACCAACACCTAAGGTGGCGTACTGACCTTGAGTCGATAGTACACAATGGTGGTGAGAAGGAATGGCGACAGTCTGCTGCTCTCACCCCTTATTATTCAGTTTTCCCGAGGGGGACGGACAAGAATGCAAAGTAGGAGGAGTAAAAATGGGGGATATTTTGAGAGCGCTAATGTCACATGGCGATAGTCAAAGTCAAGAAACGGTATGAGCCAGCACTTATGCAGGACTACACAAATTTATGATTGTGGACCTGAGGAAGGCGCCAGTGAACGCCGAAACGCGTTGTCCTGTTTTTACTTCTTAACTTCTTTTTTCAATAAAAGTTAGTCCTGCATAAGTGCTGGCTCATACTGTTTCTTGACTTTGACTATCGCCTTCTGACAGTAGCGCTCTCAAAATACCCCCCATTTTTACTCCTCCTATTTTGCCTGTCACTGATAATCTGAGATGATACAGTACAAGCCGTGTCCTGCACTCTTGTTACTTAGCCAAACTGTCGTGGTACCGAAGGTCTGATACCATGCAAGCCCATGCCTTCTATACTTATTCCTCAACCATGTCCTTCTAGCCTCTTTCTTTTACTAAACTTGTAGCCGAGAAATCATCAGGGGACACCATCAGTCAGAAGTCTTTTTCACACTTCATACATTCAACAAATGGAAATATACTTCTTTCCAGGAACTTGGACTCAATATTTGATATTTATTATGAGCTGAAGCCAAATTAGAATTTTAGATAATATTGCTTTCGTTGGACTTTTCATAGTAACGTGGGAGAATCCATCTCGCGCAGCAGAGCACAGTATGTTGGGTGGTTCAGCATCTGGAGTACGTGCAAGTCATTTCGTGTAAACAAGGGTTTAATCCTAAATTGTTGGACTTGAACTAAAGTGCAAATTAAATACAATTGTTCTCGCTGGCTTGGTGGATGTGTTTTACGTGAAGCGAACACAGAACTCTGAGGGGAGGATTTGGATACTTATCGGGGGCGAGCTGGAAATTCTGTATCACAGGAAAAAAATGTGGGAGATGGTTAGAGCTGCAAAAAAGGTTTAAGTAGGACATAAGAAAATAGGTGAAAGTCACACAGAGTAATATCACATACAGTATATACAGCGTGTGAAATATGTATTGAACACGTCATCATTTTTATCACTAAATATGTTTGCAAAGGTGCTATTGACGTTTGGTCACAACCCAAGTAATCTATACATGCAAAGAAAATAAAAATTATAAGTTCAGGAAATAAGTTATGTTTAATAATGTGAACTGACACAGGGAAAAAAAGTATTGAACACATGAAGAAAGGGGTGTGCAAAAAGGCATGGAAAGTCACAACTGATGGCTACAAAAAGTTCTCATTGCCAAGGTGTCACACAAGACACATCTCATGATGGGTAAAAGCAAAAAGCTGTCTCAAGACCTTTACAACCTTATTCTTGCAAAACTTAACAATAGGCTGTTGTGCTCCGACCCGTTCAGGGTCCATATGGCTAGTTTTTTTGTGCAGAAGGGACCCTGAACAGGTCAGAGCACAACTGCCCAGTCCCAACGAAGCCCATTGGCTCAAACAGGGTCCGTCCCGCGATTGGTATTTTACATGAATTGTGGAGAAAAAAAAAAACATGCACTATTTTTTTCTACGCTCAACTTCAGCTCCCTTAAAAGGGGGGGGGGGGGGGGTACTCCACTGGTAGACATCTTATCCCCTATTCAAAGCATAGGGGATACAATGTCTGATCGCAGGGGTCCCGCTTCTGGGGCCCTCCGTGATCTCCCGCAGCACATCCACAAGGACTCATTCACATTGCCGCTGTGCTCCACTTAAAGGGGTACTCTGTTGCTCCAGCATCCTGAACACTTTGTTCAGAACGCTCGGATCCTGCGACAGTGGTCGTGACGTCACGGCCATGCCCCCTCGTGACGACACACCACGCCCCCTCCATTCATGTCTATAGACATGAATGGAGGGGGCGTGGGGTGACACCACGAGGAGGCGTGGCCATGATGTCACGATCATGGCCTCCGGCTCTGAGTGTTCTGAACATAATGTTCAGAATGCTGGAGCACCGGAGTTCCCCTTTTAAGTGGAGCACGGCGGCAATGAACGAGTCCTTACGGTTGTGCTCCAATATAAAAAAAACAATACATTTACGGCGGATACATATCGCATTTGTCACTGGTACATTTATTTTGCAAGTTATAACCATAACAGAGAAGCGCAGATAGAAAGGTTCATACATGAAATTTTCAGCCAATTCCTGTCTCTGAAGGTCAGTGAAAAGCGGCTGTGAAAGCAGCAACGCTCGGTCTACTG
Source organism: Hyla sarda (assembly GCF_029499605.1). Classification (NCBI taxonomy): domain Eukaryota; kingdom Metazoa; phylum Chordata; class Amphibia; order Anura; family Hylidae; genus Hyla; species Hyla sarda. The sequence goes on along the minus strand of NC_079195.1, from coordinate 35,765,469 downwards.
CGGGCTCCTGCCTCGTGAATTTCAATCTTACGTAACACTTAAGAAAGCTGCTGAGTACCAAGGAGAGTATGTGCGGTGGGATTTGCACCGGTTACGGGACACGACTCGCTTTTCACATTTACATCTTTGTTTGTAGAAATCTCCAGACGTGCAAGCGCTGTGGAGACCTAACAATTCAGCTGTTAAAAGCCAGTCCCCTCCACTTGGCAGCGGATGCAGAAGTCGATGCTGTGCTGCAGTCATATGCTAATACGGTCACTTGATGGCGGAAAAAAAAGAGAGGAGAATTCTGCTCGGTCTTGCTGTGCTTTATTGTAACCGCTGGTGCGTGTAATGAGCAGGAGCAAAGTGCCTCTGATCACACACCGAAACTCTGGAACATCGCAAGGGTTTTATTAACGGAGCAAAACTTTACATCCAACAAAAAAAAAGCCAAAGAGCTGCTTATTCCTGGGCATCGATGACATGTGACACTCCTATTAGGGCCTACCTTCTTGTACTGAACTCCTGTATAACAACTGATTCATCCAATATTGATAGGTCTGGGCAACTAAAGACATGATCGTGGCTAGGATTCCACAGGGTATCTTTTGGGCCCCATTTACATGCTGTGGAAAATCACCTTGTGGATAAGTGAGCGATTTTATACGGAAACTTTGCATGCTTCATTTGAATAGATTTTGCGGTACACGTGGGGCAGATCGCATGGTGCATCGAAGTTGCAGTCAGTTGCAACTTCTGTGCATTAGGTTGCAGAAGAATGAAGTTGCACAAACTGTGCGGGGACGTAAAGGGGTTGTCCAGGATTAGAAAAACATGGCTGTTTTATACCACAAAAAGCGCCACACAAGGCCTTAACTATAGAGGGTGCAGAGGTAGCAGTTGTATTGGGGCCCTGGTGCCTAAGGGGGCCCCAAGGCACACCTGCCCCATAAGAGACCAGTATTATAAATGGCACATGTGCACTGTTGCAGATTTTGCATTGGGGCACAAAAGCTAAAAGTTATGCCTCTGGCGCCTTACCTGCCTACAGGTTGCGTATGGTATTTCAGCTCATCCCCATTCACTTAAATAGGTATTCCAGCATTTAAAAACTGATAATGGGGGGTCCAATATCAGAAATGGGCCACGGATCTCCCCACTGTTGGGTCAGCATGCTGCTCGTGTATCTCCGGCACCCCCTCAGAGAGAATGAATGGAGCATGTGCTGACCCCAAGCTCCATGCAGTGGGGAGATCCCCATTCTGGACATTGCGGGGCATCCCCGATTCAGTGGATGGGGATAAGTTTTTAAACGCTGGAGTACCCCTTAAAGGAGAACTACGGAATTGAAAATTTTATCCCCTATCCTAAGGATAGGGGATAAGTTTCAGATCGTGGGAGGTCCGACTGCTGGGGCCCCCCCGCGATCTCCCGTACGTGGCCACGGCTCTCTGCATAGAGAGCGCGTGTTGACCACCGCACAAGGCGGCGGCTGACACGCGCCCTCCATTTACTGCCATGGGAGAGCCGAAGCGCTGCCTTCGGCAATTTCCGGCTCTCCCATAGCAGTTTATGGAGGGGGCGTGTCGGCCGCTGCTTCGTGCGGTGGTCAACACGCCCTCTCTAACCAGAGAGCCGGGGCCCCATACGGGAGATCGCTGGGGGCCCCAGCGGTCGGACCCCCCGCGATCTGAAACTTATCCCCTATCCTTAGGATAGGGGATACATTTTTCAATCCTGTAGTTCTCCTTTAAACCCTATATCATACATGACTTATAGACAAGCGCAGCCATGTTTCATTAAGAAAGCAGCCATGTGTTTCTAATCCTTTAAGCTGTGTTCACACACATACGTATTTAGTGCCATAAAATGGGAATTACGGCTGGAAAAACTGTGTGGCGGCCCAGACTTGTGCAGAAATGGCTGGGGGGAAAAATTGCGGGTATACAATAATAGCAGAAAATACGGTGTGCGAATTCTGAATTATACAGCAACAGTTGAAAAACAAGGTCCTTTTTCTATAGAAGAAACTTATTTATTTATTTTTTTAGGAAATTGCTAAAGTACAGGCCCTATAGACTTCCATGAGTGTCAGTTGTCCAATATAAGAATGCCCATGAGGCCTCTTTGTACAATACGGAGATGGGTATGAGCTAAACATGGCCAAAAAGAAAAAAAAATTCTGTCTACACCGTTGTTTCCCAATCAGTGGCCCTACAGTTGTTGCAAAACTACAACTCCCAGCATGCCCGGACAGCCGTTGGCTGTCCGGGCATGCTGGGAGTTGTAGTTTTGCAACAGCTGCAGGCACCCTGGCTGGGGAACACCAGCCTAAAGAAACATCATATCACATGGTAGGTAGTAGAACCATAACGCATTTTTAAAGGGCACCTTTCATCAAAAACATTTTTGATATATTATAGATTAATATATGCAGAATAACTTTCCAATTGCATGTTATTTAAAAAATATGCTTCTTTCTATTTAATTTTCCACTTTGAAAAAATGACCACTTGAGGTCTCCCTACCAGTCCTGGCTGCAAGACCTTTTTATAGATTTCAGACTCATGCCGGAGTCCTAAATCTCATACTGCAGCAGGGACACAGACAAGCTCAGCACTGCTCCCTGCCTGTCAGTCAGTCAGACAGGCAGGAGCCAGCACTGTGCTCATGGCACAGCAGGGCATACTCCTGACTCTGCCTTACTGCATGCCCTCATTTATTTTACTATCTGAGTTCTGATCTTTCTTCTCTCTGCACATGCAGTTGTAGACACAGAGGAGAAGATTCAGAGCTACCAGCTGAGCTTGTCTGTGTCCCGACTGCAGTCTGAGATTTAGGACTCCAGCATAAGTCTGAAATCCATAAAAAGCACTTGAGAGACCTCTAATGGACCTCTAAAAGGCCAGGGAGACCTCTAATGGTCACTTTTTCAAAGTGGAAAATTAAATAGAAAGAAGCATATTTTTTAATAACATGCAATTGGAAAGTTATTCTGCATACATTAATCTATAATATATCAAAAGTTTTTTTGATGAAAGGTACCCTTTAAGTTAGTCTTCATGGAGTCTTTATGAAGACCATGGGGGAAGCCATATGATGCTGGGAGTTGTAGATTTGCAACAGCTGAAGGCACACTGGTTGGGAAACACCGGATTATACTGAATGTAGGAAGAATCAAGCCTTTTCCCTAAGACTGACATTTTCCCAAGTTTCGCTTGTTGTATATATAAATACCCACGTCGTCTTGATTGTCATCCCTCCCGCCGCCCCCCTTCCCCGTGCTCATCCCAATTGTCGTACACTCTTTCCTCTTTTGCACTTTCCATTCTGGCCTGTTCCTACCTCTGATGTCTGTCTTTCTTTTTCATCTTTCCTTCCCCGGATCATTCGCTTCAGGGATAGTATGACAGCTTTCTGACTGGCGCATCAGAGCGTCCTTTGAAAACCAAAGAAGCCGTGGGTATTTTTTTTTCCCCTCTCTTCTCTCTCTCCATTGCCTGTTTGAATAAAGAACCTTTCCCAGAGCTCGATGAATATACATGGTATTCACATGAAAGGCAGCAGACAATTTAACTGATCCCCGAGATACCCTCAGCATCGCCACTCCTCGCCCGCTTTATACCAGAAATGCAAATGTTTAAGGACGCAAACAGAATTTACTGCAAGCCTCGAGTCTACATCTGCAAGGCATTGACATTGGAACACGTCTCCTTCTCCGCCGCCGCTGCCGCCGTAACACCAGCAGACGTGTTTCTCCCCCCCCCCCAGGAGGTCATAGGTTCATATCCATGTGAGCTTGTTAACTAGTAAACACCTGAGCGATTCTTACGTTAACACTTGCGAAAGACTAACTCGAGGAAGTCAGTAAGTCAGTGCTCGGAGTGCTGGAACATGAACGGGGAGCGTGGGTTTATAGCAATGACATTGCTACTGTCGGTCAGTGTGTTCTTGTACTACCATTTTCCCCCCATACAAAACAACCCAGAAAGCAACATAAAAGTATATGAAGTTGCTAATACTTCTCAAAAGAAGAGACGTACCCAGCAAAAACTTTTTCGAAAGGGGTAAGACAAGTGTACGCCAATCTGCGGCTTGCCAGCTGTTGCCTAAACTACGACTCCCATCACGCCCTGAAATCATAATGGGAGTTGCAGTTTTACAACAGCTGGAGAGATGCAAGTTTTGGTAGCATTAAGTTAGATACGTTTGAGGAGTGTGGTTCAAGAAACTTGCTACTGACAGTAATGGACATGCTTAGGAAGGATCTGCGCTTGTCTTGGGGCTAAATGGCCATGTTGTGAGATTATCATAACACTGTGGCTAGCTTTTTGTGAACTGGTATTTCCTGTTTGATTTTTGTTTTTTTTTACTACAAATCCCATAATTCCATTTTCCTCCCTCCCACACATCAGCCACCCCACCCATTAAAACATAAATGAGCTGCATCCATTCAAAACACCTGTCGTTTTCAATCAGGGTGCCTACAGCTGTTGCATTAGCCTCAGATTGATCTCTCTCCCACCAAGCGATTGCTCCACCCATTGAAGCAGACAGGCTCCCTGTCATCAGCTGACTAGTGAGTCAGGTCTCGGCCACATTGCAACCTGGGAAAAATCTGAGACAACAGTCATTTTGTATGCTGTTAAAAATAAATATTGGGGTGAAAATCACATAAGAATTGTGAGAAAACCATCACACACAGGTACAGACACTATATTATGAACTACACTAACTTTACAGCCCCTGTGGCATAGTCAAAAAAAAAATTCCTGGAATACCCCTTTAATGGAGGTCGCGTGCAGACCCTGGTTCAAGTGCGTGGAAAGCCAGAACGCAGTGCAGGAGATTGCTGGGGTCCCAGTGGTTGGATCCCCCATGATCAATCTTTCATCCCCTCTACTTTGGATAGGGGATAAATTGTCCTACATTACAGTACTCCTTTAATCTTCAACAAATCTATCTTGTGTGAACTTATATGCTGCCATACTTTTTTTAAACTGAAGGTTATCTCTCCCGACTTCCTCATATACATGAACGTTTGGCACAGCCATCTATGTGAAGAGGTAAGCCACGGCCAGACAGCTCTAAGGACTTTTCTCTCCCTAAACTTTAGGGTCAGGTGTTAAAAATCTAAAATGCCTGACCATTTAGTCCACTGACATCACCTGTCAATGGACAGTCGGGAGGCCATCATACACCTCAGAAAGTCACCCGAACCCGGCAGCAGAAAGGGGCTTGGTTGGCTTTTCCCAAAGGTGTATGGCCACCATTAGACTGAATGAACAGTTCAAAAACATCACAATATGGGCCTGAACCTAAAGCATCTCCTGACAGACTGACATCACCTTATAAAGAAATAATAATGGTTTTATAATGTTCAAATACAGTGACTATAGTAACTTCAATGGAGACAAATGCTTGCGCACTTGCACACGGTCTTACACATGAAATGTATGCTTTCATTGTCATCCACTCTGATCTTATTACCGCCACAGCAGGGGTCTGTAAATTTAGCCCGAGGCTACGGCTTGTTAAAATGCTTCTCCTGAGGATCCTGGCTGGCTGCACAGTCTGCATTCCACAACAAGGTTATTACAGGCACCTAAAAAAGGGGACCATTTATTTTGGTAAAGCAGAAGTCAAGTACAGCCCCTCGCCCACAAGACGCTCAGATCACTGCATTGTCCTGTGAAAACCCATACAGAGACATCTGTCTGCTGTCAGCATCACATCTGCTTCATAGGGTCAGACCCATCACATTGTCTCCTTGTCATCGTACCTTTTATCCTTCTCTGAGTCATTGGCTACTGCGTGTGTTTTACACAGATGGTCATGCACAAGATATTTAGTCTTAAATAAAGGTGAAAAAAACACATCAGGGCATGTAAATCCTTGAGTTGGCCCATTTCATCAAGATTCTGTCCACTCATTTAGTACCATAAAGGTGACTTTAGCACTAACCTGCCAGACCGTAATGGACATGCCCAGTAAGGATCCATGCTGGTCTTGGGGCTAAATGGCTGTGTTGTCAGTCAACCATAATGCTGCTGCTTTCTTTTTGTGAAATGGCTATTACCTGTTGGAGTTCCCTCCCTCCAATTGCAAGACCCGGGATCCCTTGTTTGTAAGTGGGAGTTCACTTTTGTCCCTTCCACAAATCAGTCACCTTATTCCTTGCAGCCCTGTGGAGAATGATCTCCTTCCTACCCAGCGGTTGCTCCACCCATTAAGGCAGACAGGCTCCCTTTCAATGCATAACTAGTGATGTAATGTCTCAGGCCACACTGCAACCTAATTCTGTATGCAGTTAAAAAAAATTACGGCAAAGATCATATCAGAATTGCAAGACCATCCATCAAACACAGGTACAGACACTATTTTATTAACTACACTAATGTTACAGCCTCTGTAGCATAGTAAAATAAAATCCTGGAATACCCCTTTAAGGCTCTTTTTCTTAAGGTGATTATTGACTGTCAAAATGAGTGACAGCTAGTCACTGATCCTAGACACTAAGTGGCAGCTCTGCCTGGTTACACAGTACTAGAGCCAAAGTCCATGGATCATTGTATAATCTATAGCTGATGTTCTTTGGTGCCTGGATCTTCTCTGATCTCCACTTCCTAATACCCATCTCATCACAAGGAAATGACTGCTCAGTAAGTCACTGGTCCAGATGGGTCACCACTGCATGCAACGATTGGTCAAACAGGCACTTTCTGTGTATTGAGATGTGGAACACAAATAGTAGATCAGTGGAGACCCAGGAACCCCCGGAATGGTGTCTAGATGTATACGTGAACCACATCTCAGGTCTATAATGTCCGCTATGATTGTGCCATTGTCATTGGGCAGTGATGCGCAGCTCCATTCACACTGTAGTAGACAGCTTTGATGAGGAGCACAGGCTTCAGATGTTGGGTAATTTGAAGGTCAGAAAATGAGGTAAACTAAGTGTATTGGCAGAAAGCCTTCATTCATGAGTAGGATATTTTTGGTATATTGCTTTGGTTAGTTTCATGTGATGTGGTTGGACGAGGATCGGTGTGGTGGGAGCAGAGCTTATTCTCCTGCGGTTCCTCATTGAGCTGATGTAATGGACGAGGAGATGACTTATTATGGAGTGGTCAGATCTAGATACAGAGCTGATGGTGAGGGCATTGGATGGTGGCAGATTTTATTACAACATCCACATACAAGTCATGGCCGTAAATGTTCACACCTCTGACATTTTTCCAGAAATTGAAGTATTTCTCACAGAAAAGGATTGCAGTAACACACGTTTTGCTATACACATGTTTATTCCCTTTGTGTTTATTGGAACTAAACCAAAAAAGGGAGGAAAAAAAGCAAATTGGACATAATGTCACACCAAACTCCAAAAATGGGCTGGACAAAATTATTGGCACCCTTAACTTAATATTTGGTTGCACACCCTTTGGAAAAAATAACTGAAATCAGTCGCTTCCGATAACCATCAATAAGCTTCTTACACCTCTCAGCCGGAATGTTGGACCACTCTTCCTTTCAAACTGCTCCTGGTCTCTCTTATTGGAAGGCGCCTTTTCCCAACAGCAATTTTAAGATCTCTCCACAGGTGTTCAATGGGATTTAGATCTGGACTCATTGCTGCCACTTCAGAACTCTCCAGCACTTTGTTGCCATCCATTTCTGGGGGCTTTTAGACGTATGCTTGAGGTCATTGTCCTGCTGGAAGACCCAAGATCTCGGACACAACCCCAGCTTTCTGACACTGGGCTGTACAATGCAACTCAAAATCCGTTGGTAATCCTCAGATTTCATGATGCCTTGTACACATTCAAGGCACCCAGTGTCAGAGGCAGCAAAACAACCCCAAAACATCATTGAACCTCCACCATATTTTATGTATGTATGTACCGTGTTGTTTTCTTTGTAGGCCTCATTTCATTTTCGGTAAACAGTAGAATGATGTGCTTTACCAAAAAGCTCTATCTTGGTCTCATCTGTCCACAAGATGTTTTCCCAGAAGGATTTTGGCTTACTCAAGTTCATTTTGGCAAAATGTAGTCTTGCTTTTTTATGTCTCTGTGTCAGCAGTGGGTTCTCCTGGGTCTCCTGCCATAGCATTTCAATTCATTTAAATGTCGACGTATAGTTCGCGCTGACACTGATGCTCCCTGTGCCTGCAGGACAGCTTGAATATCTTTGGAACTTATTTGGGGCTGCTTATCCACCATCCGGACTATCCTGTGTTGACACCTTTCATCAATTTTTCTTATCTGTCCACGCCCAGGGAGATTAGCTACAGTGCCATGGGTTGCAAACTTCTTGATAATGTTGCACACTGTGGACAAAGGCAAATCTAGATCTGTAGAGATGAACTTGTAACCTTGAGATTGTTGATATGTTTCCACAATTTTGGTTCTCAAGTCCTCAGACTCTTCTCCTCTTTCTGTTGTCCATGCTTAGTGCGGCACACACAGACAAACAATGCAAAGAATAAGTGAACTTCTCTCCTTTTTATCTGCTTTCAGGTGTGATTTTTATATTGCCCACACCTGTTACTTGCCCCAGGTGAGTTTAAAGGAGCATCACATGCTTGAAACAATCTTATTTTTCCACAATTTTGAAAGGGTGCCAATAATTTTGTCCAGCCCATTTTTGGAGTTTGGTGACATTATGTCCAATTTGCTTTTTTCCTCCCTTTTTTGGTTTAGTTCCAATACACACAAAGAGAATAAACATGTGTATAGCAAAACATGTGTTACTGCAATCCTTTTCTGTGAGAAATACTTCATTTTCTAGAAATTTCAAGGGTGACAACATTTACAGTCTTGGCTGTATTGTCTTGGCTTCTCCACCAATGAGAAGTTACTCAAGGTGACGCAGAATTTATTTCTAAATGGTGGTGCCATCCACTAGCCCTATGTGCATGGGGTACAATGTGTAAGAACCTGTATAATCTTCAATTATCAGGTCATGAAACTCTTTGTATAATAACATATAACAATCCATATACTCTGAACTAGGAAAATGTAATAAGTCACAAGTAATTTCATGGATGGATGTGAATTCCTGCAGCAGATCAGGCCGTTTCCCAGTGATATAAAACATGGTTCAGGATGAGGTGCTGGGATTATGATACTGAGACCCATGTAGGATGAAGTAATGAAGTTAAATGATGCATAGATAATAAGGAGTATGATTATGGAGAGTTCAGCTCAGGAGTTTCATTCTGTAAAGCTTGGCTGAGGATAAAGTACATGTTTGATGATCTAGAACACGCAATGTAAGGCGGATAATGATCCAGAATCCTAAACTGGGTGAGATAGCTTAAAGTGATTGTGTCATCAGGCAATAACCTGTTGTTTAAGTCACATTTTTATGTTAAACATAATTTTTTATCTCACTATATAAAATAAATGTTGAAATCTCTCAGCTTTTACTCTGTCCACTGAGCTTTACAATAGACTGAAACTTACTGTTCTGCAGAGATCACTTCTCTGATACTTTCTGTTTTGTAGAGATCACTTCTCTGATGCTTCTTGTTCTGTAGAAATTACTTCTCTGACATTTCCCATTCTGTAGAGATCACTTCTCTGATGCTTCTTGTTCAATAGAAATAATTTCTTTGATTCTTCGTGCTGTGTAGAGATCACTTCTCCTTTGCTTCCTGTTCTGTAGAGTCCCCTTCTCTGACGACGTTTACTGTTCTGTAGAGATCACTTTTCCTTTGCTTCCAGTTCTGTAGAGATCACTTCTCTAATGCTTACTGTTCTGTAGAGATAATTTCTCTGACACTTCCTGTTCTGTATAGATCAATTTTCAGCAGTCATCTTATTGTCAGGATCCGGACTTGTAGCTGGAAGTGGAGGCAGGTGGTGGATCCTCTGTGCCAGAGAGCTGATGACGTGGGCTGTACCAGGGGAATGGAGTCTAAGGGATTACTGGTTTTCACCAGAGCCCGCCGCAAAGCGGGATGGACCCCCAGTTCGTTCCACCCAGTAGCGACTCAACCTCTCTGGCAGCTGAGATAGGCACGGTACAGAAGGGTCAGGCAGAGGTGAGGTCAGACGTAGCAAAAGGTCAGGGCAGGCGGCAACGGTTCTCAGGCGGTAGTCAATAGCAATGGTTTCAGCAACAGGCAGGGAATACACACAAAGCGCTTTCTCTAGGGCACTATGGCAACAAAGATCAAGCGAGGGCAGGAAAGGGCTGGACAGCTAAATAGTATGGCCCTTAATTAACAATTTGGGCCAGGCACCAATCATTGGTGTGCTGGCCCTTTAAACTTAAGAAGCCCGATTCGCACGCGCCCTAGAGAGCGGGGCCACGTGCGTAGGGACAGGGCAGTGCCGGAGGGAGGCGCGGCAGGAACGGGAGCGTGGTAAGGAGTATGGGATGTGGTGTGCGTGCGGGAGCGTGCCGCCACGCGAACCGCATCCCCACCAGACGGGGAGATAGCGGTGCGCTCCCGGTCAGCACCCGCAGCGGGACAAGGCTGTGAGCGCTCCGGTCCTGGAGCACGGACCGGAGCGCTCAGCCTTACACTTATCATCACAGGCAGAATAAATCTGAGGGACTCCCTTTAATTTTTCAGAGATATGTTGATTTTCTATATATACTTGTAGGCAGGGGCGTTGCTAGGTTTCCAAAAGATCGGGGGCTAGAGCCCATAGACAAAACCACACCCCTAACCACACCCCCAACCACACCCTCATTCACTCTCAATCACACACAGCCTCCTCCTTCAATATACTCCCTACTACCCACACAGGTGCACACTGCTAGCTTTGTGTGTTACCAGTAGGGGCAAATAATACCACCATTACTACTGACTAATAACACTATATTGCTACTGAATAAAATCAACTATACAAAATACCAATATTTTCACATACATTCACCATATTGAGTTAGATACCAACTGTGCACAGTATCTGTATACCATATAAGTGATTAAGGGTATGTTTACACATGTGTATTTCCTTCTGCATCTGCTGAAGATTTGCTTCAGTAGATTATGTTGCTCATTGGCTTTAATAGGTAGCAAAATCTGCTACCTCAAATCTGCAGCAGATAAAGTTATATCTTGGGACTCAAAGGTGATGTATTTTCTGATCGACAGTGTCCTTTTTTTATCCTCCATGCGGCTCAGACCGTCATGACGACTTCTCCCATGCAAAACTTCAACGTTAGGGCATCTGCAGGACAAACATGTCAGGCTCCATATTTTTCCAGTGCTCGCTTCTACACAATCTCTCCTTGGTGTTCTGCTCAGTAAAAGTGGGCAGGTAGGTAACCAGGTAAGTAGCTAACTAGGTAGTTAGGTAGTCAGGTATTTAGGTAGATAACTAGCCAGGTAGGTAGGAAGCTAGGTATGTAGGTAGCTAGCTAGATAGTTAGGTAGCTAGGTATGTAGCTAGGTAGTTAAGTAGCCAGGTATGTGCATAACCAGTTTTGTAGGTAAGTGGGTAAGTAGCCAGGTATGTTAGTAGGTAGTTAGGTAGGCAAATATGTAGATAGCTAGTTAGTAGTCAGGTATGAGGGTAGGTAGTAAGGTAGGCAGGTATGTAGCTAGGTAGTTAGGTAGCCAGGTATGTTTCCCAACCAGGGTGCCTCCAGCTGTTGCAAAACTATACCTTCTGGAAAGCCTCTGGCAGTCTGGGCATGCTTTTAGTTGTAGTTTTGCAACTTCTAGAGGCGCATTGGTTGTGAAACACTGCCTTGGAAGCTAACAAGAGAGATAAGATAGCAAAGAGGAGGTTCAGGTATGCCCTGGTGCATTAAGTCCCAGATGGCAAAGGCGTCTTCACCGCCATCTTTACTATAGAGAGGAAGCAGCTCCCTGTCAGCTCCCTACGTCTGGCTGTGAGGAGGTACTCACCGCTATCTTAACTCTGTCTGTAGCTTCAAAGACAGTCTTCCCCAACCAAAGCCTTTGGCTGTCTGGGCATGCTGGGAGTTGTAGTTTTGCAACATCTGGAGGCATACTGGTTGTGGAACATTGCCTTAGAAGCTACAGACGGAGTAAAGATAGCGGTGAGGAGGTACAGGTATGCCCTGGTCATTGTTGTGTATCTGTAATTTCTAAGGCAGTGCTTCCCAACCAATGTTTTGCTGTCTGGGCATGATGGGAGTTGTAGTTATGCAACATCTGGCGGCACACTTGTAATGAAACACTGCCTTAGAAATTTTCCCTTAGACATGTTAGAAGTGTTTTGTAACCAATGTACATCAAGCTGGTGCAAAACTACAACTCTCAGCCTCTGGCTGTCTGGGCACATGCTGGGAGTTGTACTTTTGCAACAGCTACAGAGGTACAGAGGGAGAAAAGATGGGTGAGGGAGAAAAAAATCGCAATGAGGATTGTAAGGAGGTGGGATAGTGGTATGGGGCCATGAGGAAACTGCCACTACCCAATAGCTGCTGTCGGCAAGTACCTCTGTGTAGTCCTGAATGCCGCAGCCCACGAGGTAGATGCAGCATGGTGTGTCTCTCAGTTCCTTCTGGACAGGTGCCGGACAGAGCCGGACTGCTGGGAGCGCGCTGGCATTTTCTAATGTTCTGCGCTTGGCCCACCACTTCCCATTAGCAGTGATGGCATTAATTGTAAAAATTAATTAGCGGTGGCCTGAGACCCGGGGCTATTTGCGGGAGACACCCGGGGGCCATAGCCCCATTAGCCCCCCGCCTAGCAACGCTCCTGCTTGTAGGTTTGAAAAATTTGGATCCAAAACAGCTTTATCAATATCCCCTTCCATAGTTGTCCTGATTGGGTAATGTGTTGTAAATAACAACCTAGAATAGCGCTATAATGTATTCTTAGTCACTATTACAGGTGAAGAGATGTCTTTGAACTTAGAACAAGGAAATCAAAGTGGCCTCCATAGTCTTTCTAGAAATCCCACACAGAGACTAATGGCCTTGTAATCACAGGGGAGGATTTCCCCGTAACACCAGTCTCTAATAAATCCTTTTTAGCTCTACCAGGGCTGGGAATTTGTTCAACGCTTGTACTCACAATAAATGGTGAGATGCCCAGTGACAGGTTGGCAGCCTATTCCTTTGGCAGCCCAGTCTGGTGAGGTGGTATAATGTGACTAAGAGTGACTTGGCGATTTGTACGTGTTAACACTTTGTACACTACTGAATGCTGTCATTTGAGCCCTTGCTGTCGTGTACATTGCTTCCTTGTACATTCTGTAATGTGAACAGTCTCACAGGGCAGCTTCTATTAGCTGGAAACATTGGTGTTGAGTTTCTAATGGATGACTAGAGCCATTAAGTAAGGTATGTGGGCCAAGGGGGAAGACAATAGGTGACCTCATCCTGCTGAGGTTAGCTGCAATATATATTTTTGTCATCATAAAATCACAGTGTATGACCTAAAATATATCACTCAGTCAGTATAGATTTACTCGGAAAAGCTCTACTATTTTAGGGCCAAAGATCGCAATTTTTTCTATCTTTAACAATTAAAGTAATCATTCATATTATGGATGGATGGTAATATTTAGCAACCATAAGGAGAACTAGCTAGAAAAGTGCCCTTGGAGTCATCAAAAATAACATGATCTGTCCCCAGAACTCATGAGACAAAAGTTCAATTTTAAAAATGTCTGGACCAAAAAGAAGTGAAGGGTTTGTAGCATTTGGCTCAATCGGGTATGTGACTTTTCAATCCAACCCCAATTGGAAGTTCAGGGGTCCGGCACAATAATTCAGTTTATCTAAGAGCGGAATCACTGGTGAGATTAGTGCAAGTCCCACAGCAAGTGGTCTCAACTGCGGCCCTCCAAATATTGCAAAACTTCAACTCCCAGCAAGCCCGGACCGCCAGCGGCGGTCCGGGCATGCTGGGGGTTGAAGTTTGGCAACATCGGGACAGCCACAATTTAAAGGGGTACTCCACTGGAGCCAGAAAGTTAAACAGATTTGTAATTTACTTCTATTTAAAAATCTTAATCCTTCCAGTACTTATCAGCTGCTGTATGCTCCAGAGAAAATTATTTTCTTTTTTGAATTTCCTTTCTGTCTGACCACGGTGCTCTATGCTGACACCTCTGTCCATTTTAGGAACTGTCCAGAGTTGGAGCAAATCCCCATAGCAAACCTCTCCTGCTCTGGACAGTTCCTAAAATGGACAGAGGTGTCAGCAGAGAGCACTGTAGTCAGACAGAAAGGAAATTCAAAAAGAAAAGCACTTTCTCTGCAGCATACAGCAGCTGATAACTACTGGAAGGATAAGAATTTTAAATAGAAGTCATTTACAAATCTGTTTAACTTTCTGGCACCAGTTGATTTAAAAAAAATAAAAATGTTTCCAGTGAAGTACCCCTTTAAGACCACTGCCCACAGCTGAAGTTTCTTGCAATCATCAGGTGAACATTTTTCCTCCATTGTCCCCTGGAGGGGAAATGGGGTATTACAAGGAGAGATACTTTTGCATTAAAGGGGAAATCCAGCAAAAATGTACTTATCCCTTATCCAAAGAATAGAGGATAAATAGCTGATCACAGGGGGGGTTCCGACTGCTGGGACCCCCCTATATATGGCATGGAAATGTTGAAGCCGCACTCGCTGAAGCCGCGCTGCATTAATTTCTATGAGAGCGCTGAGTACAGCACTCAGGCATCATCGGCACTCTTATAGGAATGAATGGAGCGCGTGCTGTCTACCGTAGACAACACGCTGAGAGCACTGGGGGTCCTGTCCCATTGATCGCAGGGGGTCCCAGGGGCCGGATGCCCCGTGATCAGCTACTTATCCCCTATCCTGTGTATAGGGGATACATTTATTTTGGCTGGAGTTCATACTATACAGAAGGTCACTGTGAGGAGATCACAGAGACCTCCTCCTCTATTATACGTTATAGGTCATATGGACAAGGGTTTTTATTAACAGGACAACCCCTTCAAGTGTAACTATTGTTCCCTTTACCTTGATCATATTATTATGCTCTACATACAGTTGTGGTGGACCACTGGTGTATGGCGGTACCATGGGTGTAGCGGTGTAGGTGGTGGGATCAGATGATATTAACCCCCGGGGGCAAGATGTTATTAACCCCTAGTGTTCGTGACACCAGAGTGGTTTTTGGTACCGGAACCACACGAACAGTATCTCCGCTATTCCAATGGCTAGTTAAGGAAAGGAGAGTCCACAACCAGTTATGGTTTAATGGAGGCTTTACTGAGCTAAGATGGATGGTATTATCTTCACAGCTAGGCCAGATTCCCAAAGAGGTGGCCAGGAACAAAGAAGACCTCGCAGCTTGCTGGGACCAATTATACTTGTAATAGACTTGAGACATTTATTTCAAGGCTTGACTATATGCAGGACTTGACTACTTGTAGTGACAGCAGACATAGACTTTTGACTTACTGGAATGACTGTAGCTTTGTGGCCTTTCAGGTAGCTGATCACTAGCACTGAGATCTCTGGTGTTTGCTGGTTCTCAGTAAAGACTGATCTGAGAGAAATTGTAAATTACTTCTATTTAAAATTCTTATCCTTCCAGTAGTTATCAGCTGCTGTATGCTCCAGAGAAAGTGCTTTTCTTTTTGAATTTCCTTTCTGTCTGACTACAGTGCTCTCTGTTCCATTTTAGGAACTGTCCAGAGAAGGACAGGTTTGCTATGGGGATTTGCTCCAACTCTGGACAGTTCCTAAAATGGACAGAGGTGTCAGCAGAGAGCACTGTGGTCAGACAGAAAGGAAATTCAAAAAAGAAAATCATTTTCTCTGGAGCATACAGCAGCTGATAAGTACTGGAAGAATTAAGATTTTTAAATAGAAGATAATTACAAATCTGTTTAACTTTCTGGCTCCAGTGGAGAACCCCTTTAAATTGTGGCTGTCCCGATTGTAATGTAGTGGGGGGCTGGACTAAGGCTCATTGGTCAATCTGCGGGTCACAGGTTAAGCTGGTGCTCTCTGGGAGAACATGTAACAACAAATCATGTGACTGCATAACATAACATGTGACAGATTTACAGGTCCTTGAGACAGCCTCTCGCAGGTCGTCTGCTCTATCTATACATTAGGATCCTGTCTATACATTAAAGCTGTATACACAACATTCTGGAAACAACAGGGGGAGACCCTGCAGGGGAGCCCCCAGGTCACTGAGGGTCTCAACCTGATAGGGCCTAAGGGTAGTACAGGACCATGTCCTGTACTGGGACATTACACAGTCAATGGAAGTTTTTGTTTCCCAAAACATCCTCTTCCATCGATGACCTACCCTTGCACACGAGGGATGTATACACACTAGCCGAAGTGGAAGAACGACGGCAACATTTGTATTAACACTTGTCAAACACATCCAACAATTGTTCTCACAGCCTTCAACAGAAGAACACACATTTTACTATGGATGGATGTGTCAGGATGCAAGTAATTCCAGCAAACTTCAACACTCCTAAATTCTATTTTCTGGCACCGTGATGTGTAAATAAACTCGAAATGTTCATCATCTTTTGGATTTTTTATTTCTTCAGATAATGTGCCGTGAATTGGGCACGTCAGGCTGGGTTGGCTGAGGCTCTTGGCTTTACGAGAAACAAAACTGTCTCGATATGACGGCTTCATTTCTATGATGGTCTGCCAGAAAATAGTTTGTAACTTTGTTGTGTGTTTGATACTATGTATGTTTTGAAATCGATAGTCTATACTTATACTGAGTTAAGTTTATCATATCTGTAATATATAGGCCAACTACGTTTTTTTTTTTCTTTTTACAGATTTTACACCACTGTGTGGTTGTGTACTTTATGTATTGTTGCCTAAAAGGCCATGTTCACACTATGGAATTCTCGCGGGCCGAATTTCGCGAGCGGAGATTCCGCCTAGCAGCCGCCGCCAAAGGTACTTCGTCGCTAGGGCCGCGGGGCACTGAGCCGTCACCAATGACGGCTGTGCAGTACTCGCGGAATCCGCGCAAAGAATGAACATGTTCTTTCTTTGCATGGAACAATTTTAGCGGCGGAATTGTCCGCCGTGGAAATCCGCAGTGTGAACGGGTCTCGCGGAAACCCATTCACACTAATGTTAAGTTCACACCGCGGAATTCCGCTCGCGGAGTTCCGCTCGTGGAATTCCGCGAGAATTCCGTAGTGTGAACATGGCCTAAAAGGTATTAAAGCAGTGGTCTCAAACTGTGGCCCTTCAGATGTTGCCAAACTTCAACTCCCAGCATGCCCGGACAGCCGTTGGCTGTCCGGGCATGCTGGGAATTGAAGTTTTGCAACATCTGAATGGCCACAGTTTGAGGTCACTGCTTTAAAGGGAAGTTCATGTAAATTATTAGAATTACTGTATTTTTTTTTTTTTTTTTGCTGAAACGTATCAGCAGGTCCTAGTCCTGCAGGGACGCATGGGAACGCAGTTCCTGCACTTTTTCCACAGCAGGAACACATTTCCCATTAGCAAAAGTTTTGCAGGACCAGCGCTTGAGTGGAAATTTCGGGTTCCCACACTTTTTCTTCCTAGGACTTGAACCCTGGTAGTCATGCACAGGCAGAGTTGCTATTGGTGGAGTGTTGGGTAACTTGACCATGCAAATCCATACCTAATCCATGCATATCTAGACAAACTTCCACCAGAACCTACCTGCGCCTGTGAGTCTTGGAGGGCCATTCTTTCTTGTGCAGAATACCACCACAGCAGCAAATTGCCATCGTACAACATGTCTATGGTTTGCTTCCCACAAAAAATGCATTGCATGTCCTTAAAGGGGTACTTTGGTGAATGTATTTTTTTTTTAAATCAACTGGTGCCAGAAAGTTAAACAGATTTGTAAATTACTTCTAATAAAAAAATCTTAATCCTTCCAGTACTTATCAGCTGCTGTATACTCTAGAGGAAGTTCTTTTCTTTTTGAATTTCTTTTCTGTCTGACCACAGTGCTCTCTGCTGACACCTCTGCCAACGTGACTGTGACGTGCGGCTCCCCCTCCAAAACTCACTGCACACATAGGGCTGCCGCCAGAAAGCCCTGTGTGTATAGTGAGCGAGGAATACGCAGCGTATACGCCAGGTGGGAACGCACCCTTAATGTCATGCAATATCCATGGTGCAATGACATGAAAGGTCCCAAGCCCAAAAGGGTCATTACAGTTTGAGTCCAAGTCCGACGATAAAATGCATAATCTTGAGATATTGCCCTTGAAGTTGCTAAATAACAGTAAGTGGACAACAATGACTAAGAGTTGTGGGATGGTTGTCCGGTTTCTCACAATAAAATGGAGGGTGGATTGTCCACTCACCCCTTATGGAAGTCTCTACTGGAAGGAAGGTAGCAAGATAGGCTCACAGTACACTGCCATAAATCTCAAGCCCCTACAGCATTTTCAGCAGGTCTCTAACTTTGCACGTGGTCATGGCCGCACTCTATACCATTCATAGGCGTGCGCAGCCTATTGCATTAGGATGGGCACCCTAAAGCACAAACTCACGCTGCATGCGTGCTTATATATATATATATATATATACACACATACATAAACAGACCTGCACTCATATAAGTATCAATACAAACAAAATGACGTCACCATAGGCACAGTGTTGTACTTGAGGCTCTATCACCTCCGTGCTGCACTGCCTTGCCGTGCATTTGTTTCTCGCCGATCCAGTCCTCCTACACTATGCGAGCGTTATTGCCGCACAGTGTAGGACGGACATGCTCCTCCTCCAGACCTCCCCTGTAGCATGCGCGGCGCGTTCCGTGACATCACTGACGTGACATGCTACAGGGGAGGTCTGGAGGAGGAGCATGTCCGTCCTACACTGTGCGGCGATATCGATCGCATAGTGTAGGAGGATTGGATCGTCAGGGAAACAAATGCACGGCAAGGCAGTGCAGCACGGAGGTGATAGAGCCTCAAGTTTGAGTCTTGATTAAGGGTGTGCCCAAGCACACCCAGCACACCCCGTGTGCATGCCTATGATGCAATTCCTGTTATCTCCTTCTTCTATTTCCTTCCCATATTCCTTCCGTGACTTTATCTCAGCACTACAGATTGTCAACGGGCAAAGAACAAGGTTTGGAAAAGTACCATAGACCAAAAAGTTAGTCCTTGCTCTAGCACTAATAACACTAATGTATCACAGTATATTTTACAGAATGGGGCCTTATACGACTTATTCTGTGTGGTCCGTACTGGCTGTACTCCACCATTACCAAGAGTCCATCATTGGTTTTGCACATAAGTGTTTTCAAAAGATTCAAAAAGTTACAGGTTCCTCCAGTACTTACAATACAGCTTATTCACAAATAGTAAAACATTTTTTTCCCACATCCCCCTCAGTGTTTCAAGTCTTTAAGAAAATATGTGCAAATATATGTAAATGAGATGATAGTTAATGGTAAACCGTATGTGTCTGCCGTCAATTCATGCTGGCGCCTTACAATACAACTTCAGCCCAGGAAGTCTTTCTACTTTAGAAAGTTGTAAATCTTTATTACCTGACTAGAAAACCCACCTATGTAAACTAGTATAACTTAATGTAGCATAAAACTGCCCGGTCCCCTTTATAGTGGTCAGTGGGGCCTCTGCGGAGTGCATTAGTGACACAGCATGGCGCCTCAGCATTCAGTGCTCTGGGGCCATTAACAGTCCATCCCTCAACTTTACTGGATGAGAAAACATTGCATTAAGGTAGCAAGATAGACTTCCAGGGTTTATTGGGCTTGGGGGGGCTTTGCAGTAGGATGTCTTTATATTTTAGGTCAATGGTGGTTTTACAGGACATTGGGATAATTTATTGATGACATTCCTCAATGAAAGCAATTGCTCTTTTACAGTGTATGCGATACCTTTAACCATCTGTATCGCTCTACAAAGGGCAGACACAAGGGGATTGTTCACTGGTGAAAGGCACGAGAGCCATTCATGAGTCTTTAATGAATATTATTATGATTTCTCACTGTTGTGTAAAGACGACAAAGATGCTGAACAAACAATAGGACAGTACCGGTATATATAAGAGCAGTAAATGGATCGTAGACTGACCAATAATGTTACGTGACCATGACACAAAGGGATGTAAGGCTAACAATGAACGGCTTTGAAAAAACAATGAAACATAAGCCAAAGAAGCCACCATGAACATATGCAGTACATATGGAAAAGCAGAAAGGAATATGGTCACTGTTGGGTATGAAGACCTTAATCTGCAATACTAGAATTCTCAAGATACTAGTGGTGGAACACCTTTCACAATCCATTTTCCAAGTCCCGCGAAAATAATCTTTGGGGATGCCCAATGATTGTTTGTGATCTGTGGGAAAAATACAGGCAGTAAATGTTCAATTTCCCTGCAGCGCCATCACAGGGGAAAATAGTGCATTTCATGCCACCCATTTCAATAATTGGGCTATTGGGACATGGTGGGTCTTCCAAAGTGAGGGATATTTTTTGTAGCCACTCACTGGTCTGGCCAATAGATAAAGGTCTCGAACTGGGTGTCCATGCCTGTTCTCTTAGCGTACAAGAGTCTCTGACTCAAATAAGTAAAATATAGAATAATGTAGAGGTTCTTGTGTATGCCTTGTGCTTACCTGTCTTAGCCGATGTGGCAGGCATGAGTTTTTGTGCCATATTTGAATTTGTTTGTTCATATTTTGATTTACTCATGCTGCCTACATTAACCATGAATCCTCTGGCTTTGCAGAGATTGGGGGGGGGGGGGGGGGGTCACCTAATCCCCTGGCTAGACTCTAGCAACCAGGAGCCTAAACTGCTAAGACTCATAATTGCGATGACCACTGCCATGAGGAGAAAGTGACTTAAAATCACAACTGAGGGGTTTTATAAAGATTTGTCATCTTAAGTCGCTGTTCGCACATTGAATTTTTACTGCATTTAGGCTGTTTTGGCTGTGGTCCTCCAAAATGACACAATTTTATCATGATTTGCACAACTACTGTAAAATGCTGTAATTTTTGTGCCATGATTTGTGATTTGGGAAAATGACAGCAATAACAGAAAAAAGGCATGAGGAAACGCAGGAGTGGTATATATTTAAAGGGGTTATCCAGGGAAAAACTTTTTTTTATATATCAACTGGCTCCAGAAAGTTTAACAGATTTGTAAAATTCTATTAAAAAATATTAATCCTTTCAGTACGTATGAGCTGCTAAAGTTGAGTTGTTGTTTTCTGTCAAAGTGCTCTCTGATGACACGTGTCTCGGGAACTGTCCAGAGTAGAAGCAAATCCCCATAGAAAACCTCTTCTACTCTGTGCAGTTCCCGAGACAAGCAGAGATGTCAGCAGAGAGCACTGCTGCCAGACAGAAAAGAACAACTCAACTTAAGCAGCTGATAATTATTGGAAGGATTAAGGATTACTACTGGGGTGACACACTGTAACAAACCTCCTTATTACTACTGGGGTGACACACTGTAACAAACCTCCTTATTACTACTAGGGTGACACACTGTAACAAACCTCCTCCTTATGTAATCACCTTACTACTAGGGTGACACACTGTAACAAACCACCTCCTCATGTAATCTCCTTACTACTAGGGTGACACACTGTAACAAACCTCCTCCTCATGAAATCTCCTTACTACTGGGGTGACACACTGTAACAAACCTCCTCCTCATGAAATCTCCTTACTACATGGGTGACACACTGTAAGAAACCTCCTCCTCACGGGGGGGGGGGGGGGGCTAGGCGTGGCGTGGCATGAATGGGGTTTGAGGGGGGGGGGGGGGCAAGCAGATTTTTATATTCAGGCTGGCTGGGGGCCTCCCCTACTCCACTGAGTCTGCCGTTAATCCTATCATTAGGATTGTTAGGATTCTCTATTTAGCCAACACAGCGTGTATATTTTGACCGCTGTAATAACGCTAATAACTGAGATCGCTCTTCCGTCACCTGTGTACAGAACTGTTATCGCACCTTTTGTGTATGTTTCGTGTCACACTTGATTCCAGCTCTTGAAGTCACACTTACTCTGGCTGCGGGCTGACCAGCCTGCTACATGGTATGATGTGTTCATTATGTAAATGTAATTAGAGAAGCCTACATACTGTATGTATCACCATATGGCCACCCACTCTGCTGTCGCTGGCAGATAAACCCACTTTATCTATGTGCGCGGAGATGATTCATGCAAAGCACATTGACTATTTCTTTTTATAATTTATGCATTTATCAGTGCTAAAAAAAATGCTAAAAAATGCTTGACATCCCTGACTGCGGTATTTCTCTATCACATGAAAATTACTGGGATTTTTTTTATTGCCCAGAAATTTGCAACCTGCTTAGTTGAGATTTGCAACATGCTTGCTGTGAAATCTTGGTTAGGTACCTTGGTCATTTTCTATAATACAATGTTTCCCAACTAGTGTGCCTCCAGCTGTTTATTGTTCATTGTTTCTCCGGATGCACAAATTGGGAGTTCTGCGGCAGATGTTTCTGCCACGGATATTCTGCCTTGTACACGGTGCAGCAAAATCCAATTAAAATCAATGGGACTCTGCTGTAGCAGAATTCCCGAAGCTGAATTTTTCCACGGAATTTGAACCTAGCCTTAGACATCTCCTTTGGGTGTGTGGGCCCTATTACATTGGGTGGTTATCAGCCAAACAGATGATGAGTCGATAATTTATCGTGTTCATCGGCTGATCATAGGGTTTTGACAAGTTTAATAAACACTTGTTGGCCCCGCTTCACCCTTTGTATTAGGGCATGCGTGGCCAACAAATTAGGATACAAATGAGGAAAAATGATGATACAGAGCCGTCTAAATGAGTCGGGGAGGACAGGCAAACAATTAGGAACCCTGCTATAATTCCACATTGAAAAGCATCTGCATGGACTTTGTATGTTCTCACTGTGTCCGAGCACTACATAAAAACATACCACTGGGACAGATAGCTGAAAATTGGTTCCAAAAGTTATGGATGTTAATTTAGGAAATTATATTGTAAGGCCTACAGGGCCTGGATATGATTCAGTGCAATTTTTCAATACAAATATCCAGACTCCATTTGGTCTTTAAGCAGTGGTCACCTAAGCCATTACCCGTAACACTTGGAGAACATTTAGGAAGCCCTGAGGTCGCCCTCACCTTGTCTAATTCATAGTGAATAACCCAATTGCCGCAGTCAGTCTGTTTTCTCTTTAAATAGATCCGGCTTGCATCACATAGGGACTCCCCTGAGTCAACTCTCAGCAGTATACTTCCCTCCCCTAGGCTTACAAGTGGTTCAGTGTATGTACGTTGTAAAGGCAGGAAGAGCTGGATTAATTTTTACTTAGCCCTGGGGAGATATTTGTAACCAAAGACATTTAGCTGTCTTGTAGTTGTACAGAGTGAATGAATCAGTGCAAACTACTCAACCTAGAAGACCATGAAGACAGGCTGGGAATTAGAGTCCTCCATATCTCCTCCTGGGTTCTCTGTCACTTGCTGAGACAACGATACCTGCTTAGAACCTAAGGCGTTTACCTGTTTTATGAAAAGATTACATGATTGGGGTTGATGTCGTACATTGCTGCAGATCTCATAAGTGACTACAGATTTTAGGATAATTCATTTAATACAGACATATTTACTTGTAGTTTTCACTGCAAAAGGTGCCTAGTGAGGTGTAGGTATTTCTTGGATCACATGCTAGACACAATTGGGGTCAGACTGTCCCATCAACGTACAAAAGTCTCACTGGTGGGCCCAGGCTCTAACACAGTTGTAGGCTCCAAAGGGCAGATTTATCAAAACCTGTGTAGGAAAAAGTTGACCAGTTGCCTATAGCAAT
Organism: Hyla sarda; assembly: GCF_029499605.1. Classification (NCBI taxonomy): domain Eukaryota; kingdom Metazoa; phylum Chordata; class Amphibia; order Anura; family Hylidae; genus Hyla; species Hyla sarda. Next base: position 35,741,725 of record NC_079195.1, on the reverse strand, counting down.
CAATCAGATCGCTTCTTTCATTTTTGAAAAGGCCTCTGAGAAATAAAGGAAGCAATCTGATTGGTTGCTATGGGCAACTGGTCAACTTTTCCTCTGCATAGGTTTTGATAAAACCTCCCCCCAAAAGTCCAGCAAAAGACATTCAAACTTGGAGGTGAACCTATACATGCAAAAAGGGGGTGTAAATAGTGATACAGTCAAAGGAGTAACTTGTAGCTTCTGGGCCCCAATGCAAAATCTGCCACAGGGCCCCATGTGCCATTCATAATTGTTACGCCGAGCGCTCCGGGTCCCTGCTCCTCCCCGGAGCGCTCACGGCGTCTCTCTCCCTGCAGCGCCCCGGTCAGACCCGCTGACCGGGAGCGCTGCACTGACATTGCCGCGCCCGCTCGCGAATCGCATCCCAAGTCACTTACCCGTCCCGTTCCCCGGCTGTCATGTGCTGGCGCACGCGGCCCCGCTCTCTAGGGCGCGCGCGCGCCAGCTCTCTGAGACTTAAAGGGCCAGTGCACCAATGATTGGTGCCTGGCCCAATTAGCCTGATTAGCTTCCACCTGCTCCCTGGCTATATCACCTCACTTCCCCTGCACTCCCTGGCCGGATCTTGTTGCCTTGTGCCAGTGAAAGCGTTTAGTGTTGTCCAAGCCTGTGTTACCTGATCTCCTGCTATCCATATTGACTACGAACCTTGCCGCCTTTCCCGACCTTCTGCTACGTCTGACCTTGCCTCTGCCTAGTCCCTCTGTCCCACGCCTTCTCAGCAGTCAGCGAGGTTGAGCCGTTGCTAGTGGATACGACCTGGTTGCTACTGTCGCAGCAAGACCATCCCGCTTTGCGGCGGGCTCTGGTGAACACCAGTAGCCACTTAGAACCGGTCCACCAGCACGGTCCACGCCAATCCCTCGCTGACACAGTGGATCCACATGGATCCCGCTGAGGTGCCGCTGCCAAGTCTCGCTGACCTTCCCACGGTGGTCGCTCAGCAATCGCAGCAAATTGCCCAACAAGGACAGCAGCTGTCCCAGTTGACCACCACGTTACAGCAACTTCTGCCTCTGCTACAGCAGCAACCATCTCCTCCGCCAGCTCCTGCACCTCCTCCGCAGCGAGTGGCCGCTCCTAGCCTCCGCTTGTCCCTGCCGGACAAATTTGATGGGGACTCTAGACTCTGCCGTGGATTTTTATCTCAATGTTCCCTGCATATGGAGATGTTGTCGGACCTGTTTCCTACAGAACGGTCTAAGGTGGCGTTCGTAGTGAGCCTTCTTTCAGGAAAGGCCTTGTCTTGGGCCACACCGCTCTGGGATCGCAATGATCCTGCCACAGTCCAGTCCTTCTTCGCTGAAGTCCGTAGTGTCTTTGAGGAACCAGCCCGAGCTTCTTCTGCCGAGACTGCCCTGCTGAACCTGGTCCAGGGTAATTCTTCAGTAGGCGAGTACGCCATCCAATTTCGTACTCTCGCTTCCGAATTATCTTGGAATAACGAGGCTCTCTGCGCGACCTTTAAAAAAGGCCTATCCAGTAACATCAAGGATGTGCTGGCCGCACGAGAGATTCCTGCCAACCTGCAAGAACTTATCCATTTGGCCACCCGCATTGACATGCGTTTTTCTGAGAGACACCAGGAGCTCCGCCAGGAAAAAGACTTAGATCTCTGGGCACCTCTCCCACAGTATCCTTTGCAATCTACGCCTGGGCCTCCCGCCGAGGAGGCCATGCAAGTGGATCGGTCTCGCCTGACCCAGGAAGAGAGGAATCGCCGTAGGGAAGAAAATCTTTGTCTGTACTGTGCCAGTACCGAACATTTCTTGGTGGATTGCCCTATTGGTCCTCCACATCTAGGAAACGCACGCACGCACCCAGCTCACGTGGGTGTGGCGTCTCTTGGTTCGAAGTCTGCTTCTCCACGTCTCACGGTGCCCGTGCGGATTTCTCCTTCTGCCAACTCCTCCCTCTCAGCTGTGGCCTGCTTGGACTCTGGTGCCTCTGGGAATTTTATTCTGGATTCTTTGGTGAATAAATTCTGCATCCCGGTGACCCGTCTCGTCAAGCCGCTCTACATTTCCGCGGTCAACGAAGTTAAATTGGATTGCACCGTGCGTTACCGCACAAAACCCCTCTTAATGTGCATTGGACCCCATCACGAAATGATTGAATTTTTTGTCCTTCCCAACTGCACCTCTGAGGTCCTCCTCGGTCTGCCATGGCTCCAGCTTCATTCTCCCACCCTTGACTGGACCACCGGGGAGATCAAGAACTGGGACTCTGCTTGCCACAAGAAATGCCTCTCCCCCCCTCCCAGTCCCGTCAGGCAAGCCTCAGTGCCTCTTCCTACACCTGGTCCCCCAAGGCTTATCTGGACTGTGCCTTGCCTCCTCATGGCCCCCGTCCTGGTGACACCCTGCCCCGTGCCAAGCTTCACCCTCTGCCCTCCCTCCCCATTCCCACTCCTGCTGTACTGCCTGCCTTTGAGGGAACCCTACATTCACTCCCGGTGTCCTCGTCCCAGGTAAAGCAGTTGCCGGACAAAAAAAGGGGGAGACCTAAGGGGGGGGTACTGTTACACCGAGCGCTCCGGGTCCCTGCTCCTCCCCGGAGCGCTCACGGCGTCTCTCTCCCTGCAGCGCCCCGGTCAGACCCGCTGACCGGGAGCGCTGCACTGACATTGCCGGCAGGGATGTGATTGGCATAGCGGGACGCGCCCGCTCGCGAATCGCATCCCAAGTCACTTACCCGTCCCGGTCCCCGGCTGTCATGTGCTGGCGCGCGCGGCTCCGCTCTCTAGGGCCCGCGCGCGCCAGCTGAGCCGTTGCTAGTGGATACGACCTGGTTGCTACCGCCGCAGCAAGACCATCCCGCTTTGCGGCGGGCTCTGGTGAACACCAGTAGCCACTTAGAACCGGTCCACCAGCACGGTCCACGCCAATCCCTCGCTGACACAGTGGATCCACAACCTGTAAGCCGAATCGTGACAATAATACTGGTCTTTTATAGGGCAGAGGTGCCTTGGGACCCACTTAGGCACCAGGGCCCCGGTGCAACAGCTACCTATGCACCCCCCTAAAGTTACACCCCTGGATACAGCGGGCCCTCAAGTTACGATATGAAGTTGTGATGAGGGTGTGATGTGGATAGATGGAATTACCCTAGGGGTAGATGTCATTAACCCTTTGTGTTCGTGACGCCACGGCGTGGTTTATCCTCAATACCACCCAAAGGAAAACTGCTGGATCCTCGGCTAGGCACGGGGTAAATAATGACTCAGACGCAAAGTTACGGAACAAAGGCAGCTTTACTGAGTCAGACAGATGTAGCAGTCTATACAGCTTGGCTAGGCCCATGGAGGTGACCAGTGACTTCAGGACCTTAGGACTTGCTAGGACTTATAGTGGACTTGGACAATTTGGATGCCGGCCACACTGACATGAGACAAGATGACTTGGACGGACTTGACTATGACAGACTATGACTGACTTCACCCCTTCTGTAGCTTACCAGGCTTTGACTTGACCTTTGGGGCAATGGACTTGAGAATCTGTGGCTGCTTGACTGACTTAGTGATGACAACAGTTCCTGGGGCATTAATTCTGAATTTCCCTCACAGGTCTGAGTAAGGAATAACAAATAACTGGGGACAAGTCCATGTGGCATTTGTTGGCAATGTCCTTATATGCTCCTTTGTTTAGGGATTAAGATCGGATATTATGAACATGTTAGATTTGTGAGTCTTGTAACTGCATACACAACACATTTTGGTGCGGATCGGGCTGCTGGAGGCTTTCTAACTATGCCTTAGCTGCTGGGGCCCTTTGGCACTAGCTACTTCTCCCCAGAATTCTATACACATTTTTAGACAATTTTGATTACCTTTATATGACGACCTTTGTCACTACACGTGTTTTATTTATGTTTCAGGGGAACACTCTGTTCAGTAGAGCACCCTGTACACAAGTACAGGAAAAATGGTTAGACATTTGAACATTTTAACATTACTGACTATGGACTGGAATATATTTTTGTTGGCTACAGTCCTAACTAGGCATTATAGTTGACTAGTTTATGCACAATACACTATGTACATTACATTAGACTTAACAGTACAAAAGGATATTTAGCATAATCTTTGCTAAACTGACTAAATATGACTGTACTTTAGACTGTTAACTTTATACATGGTACTATGACTATTCTCTGTACCTGGCTGGTAATTGTCCTGGCAGTGAGGTAGTGGATACGCTTCTCCTGACCTAGTCAGGATACCTCCTACACAAAGAACATTTCAACATTTGCATTCACTTGTGCAAAATATAATCAGAAATATATTACTCTGACAGTATATATAAAAAAAAATTTCTAGTACTGCTCCACAGTTCTGATACGTTTAGAGTTCTCAGTAAAGGATCGCCCGGCACGTACACTTACGCAAATGGCTACAGGAGTTCTTGGTGATTCCACCAGGCACTTTTTAGCAAAGTGGGTACACGTTCAGCCTGGGTACTTGCCATCCTAGCCTCGCCTGTTGGACTGATTCCGAGGCTGGGACATGTAATGGGGTCCACAGGACTGTGCCCTCTCTAATGAACTCACTTGGGTATTCAAGTTCACCCGGGACAAAGTAAATTCTGCAATGGTGGGGCTGATGGTGACCACCATTTGCACCGCAGCAGCTTGTGCCACTGGGGGAATAGAAGTTGATGCCTGTTGGGCCTGCCAAACCTCCTCTGCAGGAGTAGGCCGAGGCACGTTAGTTGGTGCCCGCTCATCAGGCCAAACCTCCTCAACCACAGGAGTAGGCCTGGGCACATCTGTAGGAGACTTGTGCTGGAACTTTGGTGCCATGACAGGCGCCTCGGGAAAGTAGACCTCTTCCTCCTGGACGGTACCTTGGACTTTAGGTGGCAGCAAACCAAAGGGATCTGCATCCCAGTCGTCCGATGGGAAGTAGGCTTACGGAATCTGTGTTGGATTTTTCGGAGGGTCACCACAGCCGCCCATTCTCCTTTCATACACTGTACAGGAGTATACTCCATGATCTCCCTGGTCTATAGAGAATGCAGTGGTGAGGGGAGATAGTCTCTCTGCACTGCTCGACGATTGACCAAGATGGTCCCACCATGACGATAGTCCATGAGGGTGCCAAACCCCCGCACTTTGTCAAATTTTACAAACGTCTAATGGTGTTTTCTTCTTCGGATCAATCAAAACATCATTCAGAATTTCATAAAATTAAGTTTTCTGTTCTAGCTTCTGTTTCAACGGTACGAGAGGAACCATCAAATCTATCAAAACCAAATGGAAATTACATGGCATAACAGCAAACCTGCCAAGAGATGGCCGCCCACCAAAACTCATGGACCGGGCAAGGAGGGCATTAATCCGAGAGGCAGCACAGAGACCTAAGGTAACCCTGGAGGAGCTGCAGAGTTCAAAGCAGAGACTGGAGGATCTGTACATAGGACGACAATAAGCCGTACGCTCCATAGAGTTGGGCTTTATGGCAGAGTGGCCAGAAGAAAGCCATTACTTTCAGCTAAAAACAAAAAGGCATGTGGGAGACTCCCAAAATGTATGGAGGAAGGTGCTCTGGTCTGATGAGACTAAAATTGAACTTTTCGGCCATCAAAGAAAACGCTATGTCTGGCACAAACCCAACACATCACATCACCCAAAGAACACCATCCTGGACTGGGAAACTGGCCAGAGTAGAGGTAAAGATGGATGGTGCTAAATACAGGGATATTCTTGAGCAAAACCTGTATCCCTCTGTGCATGATTTGAGGCTAGGACGGAGGTTCACCTGTCAGCAGGACAATGACCCCTGCTAAAGCAACACATGAGTGGTTTAAAGGGGTACTCCGCTGCCCTGCTTCCGGAGCTCTGCTCCCCAGCGTCCGGAAGTTTATTGTTCCGAACGCTGGGTGCGGGCTTCCGTGTTCAGGGCCGTCCCTCGTGACGTCAATATTTAGAATATGTTGATATATATTCGTAAAAATGAATTTTCCTTAATTTTATTTGTGAATATGCGAATATGCAAATATTTGCGAATATTCTCAAATATGTAAATATTCGCAAATATCAGCACTTCCAGTCAGAGGACACAGATCCTCCCTTCTTTTAGGTGAAAGATATAATCGCGCATGGGCACTATGAGAATTTCATTACGAATTTTCGCATGGAAAAAAGAAGAGAATGAACATAGTGAATATGCGAATTTCGCGAACATAGAATGAATATTCTTTCATATATTCGCGAAATATCGTGAATTCAAATATGGCCCCTGCCACTCATCACTAATAGATAAATAGATTTGAGATAGATAAATAGATATGAGATAAATAGATAATATAGATAGATAGATATGAGATAGATAAATATATAGATATGAGATAGATACATAGATAGATAGATATGAGATAGATAGATATGAGAGATAGATATGAGATAGATAGATACGAAATAGATAGATACGAGATAGAATAGATAGATACGAGATAGATAGATATGAGATAGATAGATATGAGATAGATATGAGATAGATATGAGATAGATAGATAGATAGATAGATAGATATGAGATAGATAGATAGATATGAGATAGATAGACAGATATAAGATAGATAGATAGACTTTATGTGCCTTCAGCGTGCACAAAGCTTGCCTGATCAATCCATAGGTAAGAATGATATTGTTAAATAAAGGATTATTGACCCTGGGTGACCTCGTGTCACATACACTAAGAAATCAATCAGACTTCTCCTGAACGTGTTCTCACTATTCTATTGCCAATAGTCCGGTAAACAAGCTGTCAATATCTTGTCAATCCCCTGAGGATTGGGTATGTCTGTCACTCTGGTCAAGAAATCCAACACTTAAATAGAATTAAAGTCAATAAGATGTAAAGGCTAAATGGGATTATAGCTAAGATTACACCACAGTAAAGCCTAAATACAATTTTGTAGTTATTTTCTCTCTCTGAACAGTGTCCCCAGTAGTAAGACAGTCTGCACATGGTCTGATCATGATACAATTCTATAATACTCTATACATGGTGCACTACACCTCCCAGTATGACCTGACCAATGGACATGACCATAATACAATTCTATAATACTCTATACATGGTGCACTACACCTCCCAGTATGACCTGACCAATGGAAATGATCATAATACAGTTCTATTATACTCTATACATGGTGCACTACACCTCCCAGTATGACCTGACCAATGGACATGACTATAATACAATTCGATTATACTCTATACATGGTGCACTACACCTCCCAGTATGACCTGACCAATGGACATGATCATAATACAATTCTATAATACTTTATACATGGTGCACTACACCTCCCAGTATGACCTGACCAATGGACATGATCATAATACAATTCTATAATACTTTATACATGGTGCACTACACCTCCCAGTATGACCTGACCAATAGACATGATCATAATACAATTCTATTATACTCTATACATGGTGCACTACACCTCCCAGTATGACCTGACCAATGGACATGACCATAATACAATTCTATTATACTCTATACATGGTGCACTACACCTCCCAGTATGACCTGACCAATGGAAATGATCATAATACAGTTCTATTATACTCTATACATGGTGCACTACACCTCCCAGTATGACTTGACCAATGGACATGACCATAATACAATTCTATAATACTCTACACATGGTGCACTACACCTCCCAGTATGACCTGACCAATGGACATGACCATAATACAATTCTATTATACTCTATGCATGGTGCACTACACCTCCCAGTATGACCTGACTATAATACAGTTCTATTATACTCTATACATAGTTCACTACACCTCCCAGTATGACCTGACCAATGGATATGACTATAATACAATTCTATAATACTTTATACATAGTGCACTACACCTCCCAGTATGACCTGACCAATGGACAAGATCATAATACAATTATATTATACTCTATACATGGTGCACTACACCTCCCAGTATGAACTGACCAATGGACATGACTGTAGTATAATTCTATTATACTCTATACATAGACTGCAATCCCCAACATGACCCAACAACTTCACATGACAATAACACAATCCTAATATAGACTATACATAGAACAATATAATACCCTACATAACCAACCACTGGACATGATCACCACACAATTATATTATACTCTATACATAAAGCACTATGATCCCCAACATGACCCGACCACCCGACATGACCATTATACAATTTAATAACGGAAATGATCATAATACAATTCTATTATACTCTATACATAGAGCAGTACACCTCCCAGTATGACCTGACTAAAGGACATGACTATAATACAATACTATAATACTCTATACATAGAACACAACAACCTCCAACATTACTGACCACTGGACACGACCATGATACAATTCTGTTATAGTATACACATGAAACACAACAACTCCCAATATAACGGACCACTGGACATGACTATAACACTATTGTATTATACTCTACACATAGAACACTGCAATCCCCAACATGACCGGACCATAAAACAAATCAGTTGTACTCCATACATTAGAAACTACATGTGCCAAAAACATAGCAAATAAAACAAGTAATGGACCAATGTATAAGACGGCATGGATAACATTTCCAGCTCCGTGAAGAGTTTTTGTATAATAAAAGGAGGAAACGGCCTTGGTCCTTGGTGGACGCCCCAAGATCACACTTGATATTCTCTGTGTTTGCAATTACAACACGTCCAGCTTGTGCATGTAATCCTTAAGGAAAGCAGGAAATATCTCCTGTGTAACAGGGCCATTCCCCCCCCCCCCTTCAATTAAAGTGGAATTTGCAGTTGGATTGGGATCCCCGTAGTGTTTAAGAGTGGTCATAGAGAGGGTTGGGGGAGGCCGGGAGCTGTGAAAGGAGCTTTTGTCCCCTTAAAAGCCAGCTCCTAACTCCACAGGTGGGGAGACGCTTCCTTGTCTCATGGGACTATACAGGGCTAAAACTTCTTGCAAACTTTTTTATTTTTTTTCGGCACAAGAAATAAGTGAATGCATTTACAACTTTCATCGCTGCTCGTGGTTTGCCAGCAGGAGCCGACAGAATCCCCTCTTCTCCCTCCCAACATCACCCACCGGAGAAAGCCGGGAACTCTGAGAGAAAGCACTGCCCTTTACCAAACTGCATGGGCTTTTCCCAGGGATTATTGTTCGGGGTTTCTAGGAGACAGAAGCCTTCAGGTGTCACCAGGGAGACCAGGGCCTGGGTATTTGGTTTTAGGTCAGCCACAATAAAGACGGCAGAATGAAACGGGCATCCTCAGGACCTCCTCAGTCATTTGTCAGGCTATTTTAGCCCCCAGTGTCTATTCACCAGCACCGAGAAGGGGTATGTCAGTGGAGGGGAGAGTAGGGAAACATCACTAGACTAAATGGCTATTGAAAGGCTTGAATTGGTAGAACATAAACATGTTAAGTAATTAAATGGAACAAGATGGATTCCTGGGAGTTAACTATTCCAGTCAATGCAGGTCAATATATTCCATCCCACCTGTATATTACGTTACTTCCGAGCCTTTCTGTACACAAAAGGAATGTTTATTATTTTATTGTTATTATCAACTTTTTGTCAAGGCACCCTTCTAACTTGTATGGGTTGTCCAAAGTGGAGAAGACCTTATAAGATTATTACTTACGTGAATCGTAATGTTCAACTTACCCAGCATGTACATCATTGTTTTGTGTAATTTCTTACTGGTTACTGAGACAGATTTGGCAGGAACAAGTAAGATTTGTGAGATTATAGTCTTATTTTAAGTATTGCATTCAACAAGTAGTACTGTCTATATAGCATGGATCTACACTAAAGGGACATATCTATGGTCAATGATCACTTGCTTATTAGCTTAAAGGGGTACTCCACTGGAGAAAATATATATATATATTTATATATATATATATATATATATATATATATATATATATTTTAATCAACTGGTGCCAGAAAGTTAACCAGTTTTGTAAATTACTTCTATGGAAAAAAAATATTGTCTGACCACAGTGCTCTCTGATGACACCTCTGTCCGATAGGTTTTCTATGGGGATTTGCTTCTACTCTGGACAGTTCCTGACACGGAGAGTGTCAGCAGAGAGCACTGTGGTCAGACAGAAAGGAAATTCAAAAAGAAAAGAACTTCCTGTGGAGCATACAGAATCTTATAACTACTAGAAGGATTCAGATTTTTTAATATAAGCAATTTACAAATCTGTTTAAACTTTCTGTCTTCAGTTGATAAAAATAATAAAATAAAAAATGTTTTCCAGTAGAGTACCCTTTCAAATGAACTGGTGCCAGAAAGTTAAACAGATTTGTAAATTACTCCTATTAAAAAATCTTAATCCTTCCAGTACTTATCAGCTGCTGTATACTACAGAGAAAGTTGTGTAGTTCTTTCCAGTCTGACCACAGTGCTCTCTGCTGACACCTCTGTCAGTGTCAGGAACTGGATAGGTTTTATTTGGGGATTTGCTCCTGCACTGCACAGTTCCTAATACAGAAAGAGGTGTCAGCAGAGAGCACTGTGGGCAGACAGAAAAGAACAACTCAACTTCCTCTGTAATATACAGCAGCTGATAAGTACTTTCTGGAGCCAGTTGATATGAAAAAAGTTTTCCACCGGAGCACCCCTTTAATGGGTTGTATCATGCAGACAATGCTTATCCATATGGACTAGAAGGGCAGGTTGACACCTTAGAGAAGGTTCCCTGAATGGTACTCTTAACTAGGAACAACGTGTTTGAACTGTCGGCACCCATTTTGGAAAAACTTAAAGGGGTACTCCGTCCCTAGACATCTTATCCCCTATCCAAAGGATAGGGGATAAGATGTCTGATCGTGGGGGTCCCGCTGCTTGGAACCCCCACAATCTGTCCTGCAGCACCCACTTGTCATTAGCTGCACGGAACAAAGATCGCTCCGTGTCTGATCACTCACAATGCAGGGGCCGGAGTAAAGTGGCGTCACAGCTCTGCCCCCTTGTGACGTTACGCCCGCCCCCTCAATGCAAGTCTATGGGAGGGGGCTTGGCGCTCTCATTGAGAGGGCTGGGCGTGACATCACACGGGGCGGAGCCATGACATCACAATACTCCGGCCCCTGTATTGTCATCAGACACGGAGCGATCCGTGCAGCTAATGACAAGTGGGTACCCCTTTAAGTCATCAATGTATTACTTGGATGGCTATTCATCTATATGGAGTGACCGCCATATAATTTATTAGTCCTTTGAATGACTATGACCTTCTCCTCTGAAAAACAGCTGTTTGTTTGGGGTACCAGAGCAGGACAAAGAGCGATCATCCAATTGCCCTAGTGGCCACATTTTGAAAGCTTTTCTCTGAAACAAATTATCTATTTATACCAAAGGAAGCTGTATATTTCCTATTCAGCAGCCAAGTCAAAAGTAGTATTTTACAAAAAGATTTAGTTTCCGGGAATGACAACCCTTCTTTACTATAATCTGTGTGAATATGTGTAACAGTCCACCTCAGGAACTGGTCACAGCAAAAACAGGTGAGGGCTGAGGCTAGGCTGACCTGTCTGTGTGCTTCAACCTGTCCAGGGTCTGTTTGGATGTTCTTTTTGTGCCGAAAGGACCTTGAAGGGGTCGGAGTACAACTGACACCGCCAGGTCCCGACAAATCCCATTGACTTGAATGGAGTCCGTTAGGTGTCCAGTATTTTACAGGAGTAAACAAAAATAGGTCATGCAGCATTGTTTTCTCTGCTCACATCCAGTCCTTCTAACAGACTGACCGACAGCTTCCTTTAGACACATTCTTAGAACAAAATAACATTACTGCATATATATACAGTGACCCCCCCGACCTACGATGGCTCCGACATACGATAATTTCAACATACAATGGCCTCTCAGAGGCCATCGCATGTTGAAGGCAGCATCAACATACAATGCTTTTGTATGTCGGGGCCATCACATAAACGGCTATCCGGCAGCGCAGACTGCTTCAGCTGCCACCGGATAGCCATTTACAGTGCCCCGTGTGCTCCGGTGATGGTCTCTTACCTGTCCCCGGCACTCCGGACCGTCCTCTTTGGGATTCCCTGCATTGCCGTCGCTCTCCTTCATCGTCATGACGTCTCCGCACACGCCGTCCCGTTATCCAATAGGAGCAGCGTGCGTAGTGACATGATGGCGGCGATGGAGAGCGAGGTTCCCGGGGAAGCAGAGACGTCCGGAGCATCGGGGACACCTCAGGGACGCGGCAACAGTGATGGAGGGGGACATCCAGGGCAGCGGTGACGGTCCGGAGCAGCGGGAACAGGTGAGTACAACTTCCTATTCTTTACATTGCACGGATCCATCAACATACGATGGTTTCAACAAACGATGGTTCATTTGGAATGGATTACCATCGTACGTTGAGGGACCAATGTATATATTTAGAAATATAGGATCACATTCCTTCCCCTTCATTTACCCATACCCCTTGCTTTTTCTATCTGTACTAGGTGAATAGAATGAGTGACCATGTAATACATGAATGCACTCGTTCCTCAAAGTGGGAGCTGTTCATTGCAATGGCTTTACATTTTGGCTAATAGCCCAAACAAACCACATAAAAATGGATTTACCGTATTTTTCGCCGTATAAGACGCACTTTTTCTTCCCCAAAACTGGGGGGGAAAAGTCGGTGTGTCTTATACGGCGAATAGACCCCTATCGCGGCGGTCCCTGTGGCCATCAACGGCCGGGACCCGTGGCTAATACAGAACATCACCGATCGCGGTGATGCCCTGTATTAACCCTTCAGATGCGGCGATCAAAGCTGACCGCCGCGTCTGAAGGGAAAGTGACACTAACTCGGCTGTTCAGTCGTGCTGTTCGGAACCGCCGTGATTTCACCGCGGCGGTCCCGAACAGCCCGACTGAATAGCCGGGTTAGTGCTTACAGGACACCAGGAGGGACCTTACTTGCCTCCTCGGTGTCTTCTCCGTTCAGGGATCCCCTGTATGGCCGGCGCTCTCCTTCCTCATCATCACGTCGTCGTGTATGTGCGTCGGCGTGCGTAACGACGTGATGTCGGCGACGGAGAGCGAGGATACCCGGCCGGCAGCAGAGACGTTCCGGAGCGACAGGGACACGGCGACAGCGATGGAGCGACATCCAGGGCAGCGGTGACGGGTCCGGAGCGGCGGGGACACATGAGTATTACCTCCTATGCAGTGGTCTTCAATCTGCGGACCTTCAGATGTTGCAAAACTACAACTCCCAGCATGCCCGGACAGCCAACGGCTGTCCGGGCATGCTGGGAGTTGTAGTTTTGCAACATCTGGAGGTCCGCAGGTTGAAGACCACTATTGGGTTCAAAATCTTTATTTTTTTAGATTTTGCACCTATAAATTGGGTGCGTCTTATACGCCGGTGCGTCCTATAGGGCGAAAAATACGGTAGATTGTTCACAAAAGAATACATTTCCCGTGTTATGTTGCATAATTCTTACTGCATTAACATCACCAAGTAAAACAGGTAAAATAAATAATAAGATGTAATTACCATCCCACCATTTTAATCATATGATTCTGTAAGAATTACACGAGTGCGCCATTTACTAATACATGTTCAGCAATAAAAAGCCGGTTATAGATTGACACTCCAGGAAGGAACTTGAAGAACATCTGGCGGCTTCCTTTTAATTTCACATGTAGAATGATTTGCATAATGCTTATAAATTCTAATTCTATTTTCAAAGTAGTTGCTCATTAAATAAATACAGTGTACAAAACGAATGGCGGGGGCGGATCGCGCTGCACTAGAGGTTAGGAAAATGTTGGGCCTAGGAAAAAAAAAGAAAAAATCCTCTCGGGAATTGACGGAGTGCATTAAAAATCAGGACCATTTTCAGAAGGTATGAGTCATTGCTGGTTCAATTCGCATAGGGCTGCTGTATTACCAATTTAGTACCGTATATACTCGAGTATAAGCCGACCCGAATGTAAGCCGAGGCCCCTAATTTCACCCCAAAAACCCAGGAAAAGTTATTGACTCGACTATAAGCCTAGGGTGGGAAATACATCATCCCCCCCATGTCATCATCCAGACAGCCCGGTTAGTCGTTACGGGCTGTCCATTTTCTCCAGGCCGGCCCCGGACTAGTGACGTTGCCTTGACGACGACGCACAGGGACGTTCATGCGCAGGTGAAGATGGACAGCCCGGAACGACTAACCCTCCCCACCGGACGGTCCCTGCAGCATAGGTGGCCCGGACCAGCTCAACCTTCCTTCCCGCCGAGGGGAGGTGAGTAGAAAACTTAAAGGGGGGGTCTGGATGATGATGAAGGCCGCAGTGGTCTTCAACCTGGTTGAAGACCACTGAAGAAGGGATTGACAGGCGGAGAGTTCACTCGAGTATAAGCCGAGGGGGGGCCTTTTCAGAACGAAAAATCGCGCTGAAAAACTCGGCTTATACTCGAGTATATACGGTATATAGTTTTCAGATTTTGTGAGCAGGGGATATATAGCCTACAAACATTTTACAGTGCACTAATGGAATAATTTTATAGTTATACTTATCTATACTTTTTCTATTATTGCATTTGCATACAAGGATAATGTGCTGTAACCTTTATGACTCCCGTGTTCGGAGCGGGAGGAGAGGAAAATGAAAAGTTATCAGTAACATTGAGTGCCGTGGGCTTTCCCCTGTGGCCCCTGAACCCATCAGTCTTTATAAGGTCTGAGCTGTCTCCGTGAGATTACGATGAGGTCATATTTATTTTAGACTGCGCCTCTTGTGGCCAAACTTGACACTGTTTGGCCTGATCTATTGTGATGGGGTTTACATGTATGAAAGCTTTTATATATTGCAGATATTTCAATGTGCATTTTTTTTCTGATTTTTTTAAGATTACTGTCAAGTTCATTTACAGACGACACTGAAAGTTTCCTGCTTAGAGTTATCCAAGGATTTTGTAGAAATAAAAAAGTTCTAAAAAGAGTTATTCAATAGAGCAGTGGTCTTCAATGCCCACCAAAATTCTGTTTTTTTCAGTTACCCCATTTGGAATAGAACAGGAACAAATTCAAGCCCTGGACTGTTGGTTGGCCCTGAGGAATACGTTGGGGACTTCTGCTATAGGGATGTATAATTTTCTTAAGATTAAAGGGGTTATCCAGGAAAAAACTTTTTTTTATGTATATCAACTGGCTCCAGAAAGTTAAACAGATTTGTAAATTACTTCTATTAAAACATCTTAATCCTTTCAGTACTTATGAGCTTCTGAAGTTAAGGTCGTTCTTTTCTGTCTCGGTAACCGCCCAGTTTAGAAGAGGTTTGCTATGGGGATTTGCTTGGGACTTGCTATGGGGGTTTGCTATGGGACTTGTTCCCGAGACACATGTCATCAGCGAGCACTTAGACAGAAAAGAACAACCTTAAAGGAGTAGTCCAGTGGTGACCCAGTGGTGAACAACTTATCCCCTATTCTAAGGATAGGGGATAAGTTTGAGATCGCGGGGGTCCGACCGCTGGGGCCCCCTGCGTTTTCCTGTACGGAGCCCCGACAGCCCGCGGGAAGGGGGCATGTCAACCTCCGCACGAAGCGGTGGCCGACACGCCCCCTCAATACAACTCTATGGCAGAGCCGAAGCGTTGCCTTCGGCAATCTCCGGCTCTGCCATAGAGATGTATTGAGGGGGCGTGTCGGCCGCCGCTTCATGCGGAGGTCGACACCCGCTATCTGGCCGGAGAGCCTGGCCCCCGTACAGAGAGATCGCAGGGGGCCCCAGTGGTCAGACCCCCCGCGATCTCAAACTTATCCCCTATCCTTAGGATAGGGATTACGTTTTTCACCACTGGACTACCCCTTTAACTTCAGAAGCTCATGAGTACTGAAAGGATTAAGATTTTTTTAATAGAAGTAATTTACAAATCTGTTTAACTTTCTGGAGCCAGTTGATATATAAAAAAAAAAGTTTTTTCCTGGATAACCCCTTTAAGGTAGTATATCTCATTCAAACTGGAAGGGGGTACTGAATCTTATTGAAGAAATTCAGTCGTGCGAAGGGACTTATTTTTCAGGCAATGCTCCATGAGAGAAATTAGGCAAATTAGCTCCCCTCCAAAAGAAAGATATTACATGCTAGCCAAACCAGATATCTAAATAAATATCTCATATTAGCCAGATCAGAGTCTCTTCCTCAGGAAGAGTCACTTATGTGTAGACGTCAGTACAAAGGAAGAGAGATGCCTTAAAGGGGTTCTCCGCTGCTCAGCGTTTGGAACAAACTGTTCCGAATACTGGAGCCGTCACCGGGAGCTCATGACGTCATAGGCCCGCTCCCCTAATGATGTCACACCCCGTCCCCTCAATGCAAGTCTAAGGGAGGGGGCGTGACGGCTGTCATGCCCCCTCCCGTAGACTTGCATTGAGGGGGCGGGGCGTGATGTCATGTGGGGGCAGGGCTATGATGTCACAAGCTCCCGGCTCCAGCGTTCGGAACAGTTTGTTCCAAACGCTGAGCAGCGGAGTACCCCTTTAAGACTGCCATATACATTAGATTAAAGCCAACCAAACCTAACTATTTCAGAAGGTTTGGCAAACCCGAATGTAAATAGGGAACACCCGACTCTTTACCAATGACAGTTGTAGGGGAAAAGAAGGGTAAGGCATGTTGGATTTCAGGGAAATAATCCACTGCCAGAGGTAGAGGCTTTCCCCATTCAGAGTACACCCAAATGCGCATGTGTATGTGAGGTCGGGAGAGATAGCTGAAATGGATGGTCAAAATTAGATTTGGCTCAGAAAGGTTACTGATTCTCTGAAGAGATCCAGTGGTCTCCTCCTAAAGAAAGAGTTACTTATCTGTAGACAACTATTTTGGGGTTTTTACACATTAGATCAAAGTTGTGCAAAGTCCTGCAGATCCTGACCATCTGATGTAAATTGGGGTCTCTTGACTCTCTCGCAATGGCAAATGTTGGAGAGAGAAGGTTTAGGCATGTTGGATTTTACCTGCGTATGATGGGATTGAAAGAGGTATCTGAAATGTTTTGGCAGCTTTAGTTGAAGAGATGAAGCAATGTTTTGAGACGTAAGCAAAGTAGCTATCGTCTAGAACAAAGAAGACCATCTTATACTAGCCAGATCAGAGTCTTCTCCAAAAGGAAGAGTCACCTATCTGTAAATGGCTGTTTTGGAGTTCATGCTCCTTATCAGTCACCCAATGCAATACCTAGAGCTTTACAGTATGTATATATATATATATATATATATATATATATATGTGCCCTGATGTACATTCACCACATAATACGGCTATCAAATAATACAACCACATGGTACTTAAATAATACTGTCATACAGTCCCTAATTATTATTTCATAGACTGTCCAATTAAAAGTTCCATATACGGTAATGCCCATATACCACTGCTCTATAACAGTACTAGCCATTGTATCCTTATAATATAATACTCATGATATCAGTGCCCATAATAGAGCTTTTCATATCGGTGCTTTATATCAGGGGAGTAGCTATAGAGGTAACAATTGCATCGGGCCCTGGTGCCTAAAGGGGGCCCCAAAGCACATCTGCCCCATAAGAGACCAGTATTATAATTGGTATAGGGCACCTTGTTGTAGATTTTGCTTTGGGGCCAAGAAGCAACAAGCTACGCCTGTGCTTTATATTATATTTGTAGGCACACAACATCACTGTTACGCCGAGCGCTCCGGGTCCCTGCTCCTCCCCGGAGCGCTCGCGGTGTTCTCCTCTCTGCAGCGCCCCGGTCAGACCCGCTGACCGGGAGCGCTGCACTGACATTCACGATGGGGATGCGATTCGCATAGCGGGACGTGCCCGCTCACGAATCGCATCCCAAGCCACTTACCCGTCCCGATCCCCGGCTGTCATGTTCTGGCGCGCGCAGCTCCGCTCTCTAGGGCGCGCGCGCGCCAGCTCTCTAAGATTTAAAGGGCCAGTGCACCAGTGATTGGTGCCTGGCCCAATCAGTCTAATTAGCTTCCACTTGCTCCCTGTCCATATAACCTCACTTCCCCTGCACTTCCTGGCCGGATCTTGTTGCCTTGTGTTAGAGAAAGCGTTTAGTGTTGTCCAAAGCCTGTGTTCCAGATCTTCTGCTATCGCCATTGACTACGAACCTTGCCGCCTGCCCCGACCTTCTGCTACGTCTGACCTTGCCTCTGTCTAGTCCTTCTGTCCCACGCCTTCTCAGCAGTCAGCGAGGTTGAGCCGTTGCCAGTGGATACGACCTGGTTGCTACCGCCGCAGCAAGACCATCCCGCTTTGTGGCGGGCTATGGTGAATACCAGTAGCAACCTAGAACCGGTCCACCGACACGGTCCACGCCAATCCCTCGCTGACACAGAGGATCCACATCCAGCCTGTCGAATCCTAACAATCACTTTTCACAGCTTGCACATTGAATGTGTAGTAGTGCCAGCCACTTTCATCATTTAGCTGCCGTGTCCTTTATTTAAAACAGTACAAAAATGGTTCTTAAAAACCATAACTCTGTATAGACTCTATAAAAACCCTATAGAAGCAGAGTCCACATCCAGTAAGTTTAATGTGCATTACTCTTCTTATCTACAGCTTTTGCTTGACTTTTTCGTCACGTCACGTACTCCTTATCATGCAAGATAGCTCGTATTGTTCTGTGCGAACATTAAAGGAATCGTGCTGGAACAGATGGCGGAATATAAAAGAGATTAGTTTCCACTTACACGATTTTATAATTCATTAGTACTGAAAACGAAGAAGATCAAAGAGAATTTTCCGCAGTATATACTCTTGATCAATCTCTTTTTTTTATGATGTGCTTAAATTGAATTATGGTATTTTACATTAGAAAGGGCCGTAATTAATTTATTGCTGCAGATAACTATTTACAATGGAGACACATTCACTTTATTGCCCGTTGGTAAAAATTTTATGGAAGTTTGATGCTTGAGACTAGGGTTTAATGTCTTGGCATGAAGGCTATCCTGTAATCTCATCATAAAGAAAGTGTCAAGTTTACAACCTTCAGTGGCCTTTCTCCAGGCGGAATAGTGTATAGAGTATTGAACGATTTTGATATATCAGCTTCGATAGATATATGAGCATTAAATAACCTTTCTTCAAAGGGATTTTTACTGGTAATGTGAACAGGAATAAATCCATCAGTGATGGTAAAAAAAATATATATAGTGACACCTCCAAAGAAAATGATAACTTTGCATAATTTTTGTTGGCTTGAAAACCACATTAAACCTGGAATGGATAAGGGGGTGGTCGTCTTAGGGTGGTTTTCCGACAATTAATCTAAGTAGGGCTGGGCGGTATGACCAAATGTGTGTATCACAATATTTTTTAAACTTTTGGCGGTTCCACAGTATATAATGGTATTTCCTAGCCCCCCCCCCCCCCCATATTAATTATCAGCCCTCATCCCCATCAGGGTAAATACTTGCATATCACCAGCATGCGCTGCCCTCCTCGTCCTGTTTGTTGCGGCCGCCGGTGCTGGCACTCTATACTGTGTGGTATCCCTATGCCCGGGCTGTGGAAGGTAAACAAAATAAACTTTAACGCACCTACGTCGGCCTTACGCTGGTGGACGGGAACGTCGGAGAGCTGTCAGCCTATCACCGGCCACAGCGATGTTCGGCCTCGGCCGGTGATAGGCTGAGCCCACTGTCCTGTAAGAATCCGGCTTCTTACATGACAGTGGGCTCAGCCTATCACCGGCCGAGGCCGAACATCGCTGCGGCCGGTGATAGGCTGACGGCTGTCCGACGTTCCGGTTCCCAGGAAACAAGTGAGGCCGGTACCCGACCAACGGGAGGAGAGTTAAAGTTTATTTTGTTTATTTTTTGCAGCCCGGGCATAGGGACACCGCATAGTATAGAGCAGTGGTCTCCAACCTGCGGACCTCCAGATGTTGCAAAACTACAACTCCCAGCATGAGAGGGGCCAAACCGGTATTGCGGTAAGGGTTAAAATTCATATCGTGCAGCACAAAAATTTCAGTATTCAGTATGAACCGGTATACCGCCCAGCCCTAAATCTAAGTAATGAACATATATTAATAAATAACATTATTTAACTACTTTTTCTGTGGCTTTTCATGCTTTCCTTCTTCTCCTGATGGAAATTGTCTGCTCTCTATTCACCAGCTTCCTGTCTAGTGTACATCATATAACAAATATCCTGTTGCTGCTGTACACCCTAGCTCGGATTTCATCCAACTCTAGTTTCCTCCCCCTATATGTGAGGCTCCTGTGGGTGTAGTGATCAGGGATATAGTTAAGAATATGTATACCTGACAGATAGGGCAATGATGTGGGCAATGAAGACACCAGAGCAAATATTGTCCATCAGAAGCAAAAGGAAAGCATTAGGGATAACATAAAGATAATAAAATAACTATATTTACCAATATATTATCATTTATTACTGTTCAAAACAGGTTTTTCTTTTTATAACTGGAAACCCCCTTCAGCCAAAATGGACCCTATGAGAATTCTCTTATGCAAGGAATGATGGGAAATATATCCTTAAGTAGTCAAAAGTGGCAAATGATCCCAAAAATCAAAATGGTCTTCTTATTATAGTGTCTGATTTTGCCCCAGAACAGAGAGTTCTAGTTTTTATTTCTCCTTACTTTCCATGACCCATTGTTCAGTATATTCCTATCCATAATTTGCTGGCAATACAGTTCCCTGTATAGAAAAGTCCTGCATGTTTTTTGTTACCAATTGAAAAATAAATGGGACCAACCAGGACAGGGCCCCCTTTCTCCAAAGGCCCCATAGCAGCTGCATGGTCTGCCCAATATGGTACCAACCGGTACCAAACATGACGGTGCACCATCAGTGATCAGGATACTGTACAGGGATGCTAAAGGGTGTCCGGGGATAAAGAGCACGTGCAAAATTTGCCCTAAGCTTGATAGCGAGTATGAATGGAGAAAAAAAAAAATCAACATTGGACCAAAAATGTCAAGAAAATGTCTTTCAATTTTATGTATTTCTTATCTAGCGCTAAGCAATATGTTAAAAGCACAAGAATACCATTAAGATCACGTCCAGCTAAAATAAAAATAACCTGAGCTGAGCATCTTGTATTGTAATCTGTGTGGTTTCCTGAAATAATAACAACAATAATAATAATAAAAATATTTATCATAATACCAGTTGTTATACTTGTTATACTAGTTGTTATACTTGTTATACTAGTTGTTATGACAAAAAGGATGAACATTGGTGTTATAAAGGACATGGTGATGACAATGTGGAATGTCAGATTGTATCGCGTCCATCCATATCACAGAAGAATGCAGATAGCAGCCGTTTCCTGCATACACAGTATACAAAGATCCGGGCTAGATTATAACTAAGAGCTGGAGATAAGTAAAAGTGTTTAGTCAATTGCTCAGTCATGGAGCAGTGACACAATTCATTTCCATAGCCGGTGCTCCACTTTATCTTCCTTCTCTCCGCTGCCGCAGCTTCAGAATGAGCAGGGAGTGAATGACATTTTCCATTTTCAGGGGGAAGGGGGAGGCCAAGAGATGGCTGGCTGAAATAGCTTAAATGATTTGCTTATTGTACGGCACTGGTTCATGTGTTGCGCTGTAAGGTTGAGACAAAGGGCCACACGTCGACAGAATGCAGAAATGGGCACTGAATAAAGATTCGTTACGGACGACTGGCGCTGTGCAACACCAGATCTGATTTCTCTTGTCAATATTACGGGGGTCACATTGCTTTATTCATGTTCATTTGTTGCAATTTGGTGCAAATAATTTTTAAATTTTTTTTTGCCTACCACCGTTTATTATTTTATGCAAAACATAGAAAAGCAAAACTAAGAGTCTTGGGGCAGCGTCCATGAAAAAGACCACCTAGCCGCAGTTAAAGGCTCAGTGTTGTGCTGTACTGAGCTGTCAGGTTTCATTCACATAGCATTCTGCATTGTACATGTCACTTTTAAATAAAATTAAACACCTCTTACAATAAAACAATAATATATATATATTTAGAGAGAGAGAGAGAGAGAGAGAGAGAGAGAGAGAGAGAGAGAGAGAGATATTATAATAGTAGAAAGAAAACATTCTAGTTTTCAAAAGTAGGACATCTTATGCCTAGCTTTTGTATTTGCCTCACAAATCCCTCTGTTCTGCTCACACATTCTGACATCCACTGCTCAGGAAGGGGCGTTACCGAGGAAAGCACTGAGCCACTGAGTCCACCCTCACTCACCATGCATTCACTTGAGTATGTCGTGTTGGGTCTCTTTAGTCAATCACTTCAGGCTGCGCTGTAACCCCCTCCTCTCTGTTTTTATGCTGCAGTCTGATAGGACAGGAGTGAGTACAGAGGAGTGCTAGTCCCGCCCTCACTTCCTGAACTTTGTCCCAGTCTGTGCTTCATCTGGGAAAAGGATGATGCAGCAGCCGGACAGGATTATGTTCTGGATGGTATAGGGTTCTTTTTTTTTTATAAGCCATGATTTCTATAAAAAGGAGGTACATTATTTTTAATGAAATATATTAGAAAGGTTAATGTTTTGCCATATTTGCCAACACATAAAAAGTTTTTGATTCTGACAATGTCCATTTACGCTCCAGTATAGCCTTTATTCTCATCCAATCTTACTAATAAAGGCCATATCTGATTTAAAGGGGGTATTCCGGAGGAAAACTATTTTTTTCTAATCAACTGGTGCCAGAAAATTTAACAGATTTGTAAATTACTTCTATTCAAAAATCTTATTCCTTCCAGTACTTATCAGCTGCTGTATGGCCCGGAGGAAGGTGTATAGTTCTTTTCAGTCTGACCACAGTGCTCTCTGCTGCCACCTCTGTTCATGTCAGGAACTGTCCAGGGCAGGAGAGGTTTGCTATGGATATTTGTTCCTGCTCTGGATAGTCTCACATTGGGATGACTGTGAGCTGCTACGTGTCCTTATACTCATGCTAGAATCATCACTCCGATTGAACGTTCCCTTAAAAAGACGTGCCAGAAAAGAACACTTGTCCTATAGAAAGTGAAGGTTCTTTTTGTTCCCATATTTGTACTTCTCAAGCATCTCATTTTTTTAATCTTTTCTACCCAAAGGAGAAGAGCAGGTGGTCACCTCTGACCTCCCCGACGTATTGAGGGGTTAGCTGATGAGGAAAGGCAAATATTAGCTCGGCAGAGACTCTTTGCTCAGGGCCTCATTTTCATTCCCGCAAGGCTAAATGGTTTTGGTCTCTGGGGGTAACGGGGCATTCATTGGTGGACGTCTTTACTGAGATAGGAAGCTTTACTGTGAATCCTCCATCAAATAGACACTTTGGACATATAATGTCCTGGAGCACAAAGATCACAGGCTGGGGGCATCCTGTTTTTTTGTTTTATCAAGTTCAATTTGGAGCCAGAAAATCTTGCGTTGACGATAGTGTCATGGTGATTGAACCCAGGCGAGATACAGATCTATGTTATGAATTGTTAATAAGGACGGATTATGTAAGGGAGGTTTGTTGGCCAAATTATTGATGGCCTACTCTCAAGATAGGCCATCAATACCAGATCTGTGGGGGGCCCCTGTTAAATAGGTTGTTTTCCAGAGCTACAGCACTCGCCTATATAGTGAACTGAGCCGGAAGCAGACAGTACCGTCTATTGTGTAGTGGCCATGCTGGTTTACTGCAGCTCAGCTCTTATTCAAGTGAACAAGGACTGAGCTGCAGTAACCTATCGTGGCCACTACACAATGTACGGAGCTGTCTGCTTCCAGACCTGTTTCTCTGACAGCTGACCGTCGGTGGTGCCTGGTTCCTGCACCCCACCATTTTGATATAAATGACCTGACCTGGCGATAAGTCATTATTAAATTTTGCATTACAAAACAGAAAGTAACAAAGAAAAAGAAAACACAACAAAAGTTGATTTTGGTCTATTTTATGACTTCAATATGCCCTTTACAAGGTGTATTTTTTATACAGTATGAAGTTTAATTCCTTATAAATTGACAACAAAAAAAATAGTAAAATGTATTTGCTCTATATCTATGTCTTGTAAGTCACAAACAAGCCTTTTCTTGATGGTTGGTAGAACGTGGCCCCTTTTAATGGCCAATAATTGGGAATTAGTTGTCATACAAACACTTAGTTGGCTGGGAATTGGCCCATATATAGGCCCTTAAGAGCTACATGTGCCTAATAATCTAGAACCTAGGTCTCCAACTGTGGACCTCCAGTTGTTGCAAAATAACATCTCCCAGCATTACAGGACAACCAGCAGCCACTAACAAACATAATTTTTTTTTTCAATAAAAATTATTTTTGTGGTATAAATGTAATGACATATAAAAAAAAGTATATACAGTAAGTTTGGTATCGCCATAATCGTACCGACCTGCAGAACAAAGTTACCTTGTCATTTATACCGCGTGGCAATCGACCTTAAAAAAAATTATAAAAGACAACTGAAGAATAGAGTTTTTAATTTATATCACCTCAAAAAAAAAGTGTCACATGTACCCCAGAATGGTACCAATGAGAGGGTCAACTTGTCTCCCAAAAATATTTTTGCACCCCAAGGCCTCTGCAACTTTATATGATGCCAGCAAAATATCCTAAACTAAAAGGAGGACCCAAAATCCACACAGCACGAATTTATGTCTGAAAACCTGTGTGACTCATGTAACGCAAAAAGGCCACATATGGGATACTTCTAAATATGTCTGAAATAGGGGAAAAAATCATTAAAGGGGTATTCCAGGCAAAAACTTTTTTTTATATATCAACTGGCTCCGGAAAGTTAAACAGATTTGTAAATTACTTCTATTAAAAAATCTTAATCCTTCCAATAGTTATTAGCTTCTGAAGTGGAGTTGCTGTTTTCTGTCTAACTGCTTTCTGATGACTCACGTCCCGGGAGCTGTCCAGCTCCTATGGGGATATTTTCCCATCATGCAAGGGATATTCTCCCATCATGCACAGCTCCCGGGACGTGACATCATAATTGAGCAGTTACACAGAAAACTTCAGAAGCTAATAACTATTGGAAGGATTAAGATTTTTTAATAGAAGTAATTTACAAATCTGTTTAACTTTCCGGAGCCAGTTGATATATATATATATATATATATATATATACAAAAAAAAAGTTTTTGCCTGGAATACCCCTTTAATTGCATTTCTCTGTCAATGCCTACTGTGTTACAGAAAAGGATTTATTAAAATGGAAATTCTGCAAAAAAAAGGAAATTTTAAAATTCCACCTTCACTTTGCTTTCATTTCTGTGAAACGCCTTAAGGGTTAATAAACATCCTTAATGTCATCCTGACTACTTTAAGGGGTGCAGTTTTAAAAATGGAGTGATTTATAAGGGTATGTAGCATACAGGCTACTCAAATCCACTTCAGAACTGAACTGAAGAATCTTTTTTTGAAATTTTCTTGAAAATCTGGAAAATTGCTATTACTCATGAACCTTCTAACATTCAAAAAAAGTTAAAGAATGTTTAAGCAATGATGGGAACATAAAGTAGACATATTGTAGATGTAAATCAATCATTAATTTGGTGTGACATGACTATTTGTCGTACAAGCGGAAAATTTCAAATCTAGAAAAATGCACAAAACAAAAAACACTAAATATATCAATCAAAATTTACCACTAATGTAAAGTACAATAGGTCCCGAAAAAAACAGTCTCAGAATTGCTTTCATAAGTAAAAGCATTCCAAAGTTTGAGACACATGCTAGATTTTAAAAATTTGGCTTGGTCATTAAAGGGGTACTCCGCTGCCCCAGCATTCGGAACATTTTGTTCCGAACGCTTGGAGTGGGCGGCGGGGTCGTGACGTCATGGTCCTGCCCCTCGTGACTTCACAACATGCTCCCTCAATGCAAGTCTATGGGAGGGGGCGTGGCGGTTGCCACACCCCCTCCCATAGACTTGCATTGAGGGGCCATTGCCGTGACGTCACGACCCCTGCAGCCTGCTCCCAGCATTGGGAACAAAATGTTCCGGAAGCTTGGGCAGTGGAGTACCCCTCTAAGGTTAAAACAGGCTAAGAAGTAAAGGGGTTAAAAAAAAGTAAAGTCAATTTATTACTGAGAAACGAATGTTTGTAGTCTTGAAAAAAGACAAACCTCAAGGTTTTTATACAGTGTTAGAAGTAAAAAACAAACCATAAAAATAAGCAAAAAAAAGCAAATAATCTAATAAAGACATGAATTTAATATTTGTCAAATATATATACATATACAGTATATAGTCAATGTCCATCAAACATGGCGGTGACATGAAGGACAAAGCACAGAAGAGTGAAATAAGATCCTGTTTTGACTATATTAAACTGTAGTATCCAGTCCGCCCCTTTGGGCTTCTCTCCTAGATTTTTTGCCGTATGATCCGCAGGTTAGTGAATGTTAACCTCCCTGCAGTTCCTCAAACACAAACCTTTAGTCACTTCATTTGTTTAACTTAGTGTAAAACAAGGCGGCAGATGTAAAACGCAGATAAAGCACAGACAGAAAACATCCTTACACGATTCCAGATGTTTAATGGTGCAGAAAGACCGTGTTACAAACATGAATCATAAAAAAGAAGCGGGAAGAAGAAGTTTTTACTTTTTTTTTTCTTTAGTTTCTTATGTTTCCTGAAATGAGCCCCGGAATGCTCCCCGTGTGATCGGCCCAATGACCCAATGTTTATTCTTTTATAGTTTATTATTAGTCCATGATTGGGATTTGATAAGAAACTATGAAGTGTTTATATCTTTTTGTTCCTTTTCTTAAAGGACAACTGTAGTGCTAGACTTTTATATATCCCTGTGCCCGGGCCTCAAAAATAAACAAAATAAACTTTAACTCACCTTCCTATGAGCCCCCGTTGGTCTGGCACAGGCCTCACGGTCCAGCGGTGCGAACCTCGTTCAACTTCCTGGGGACGGGGATGCCGCAGAGCCGTTGGCGTATCACCAGCCGCAGCGATGTCCCGCCCCCGGCCGGTGATAGGCTGAGCGCACTGTCATGTAAGGAGCCAGCCAGAGCTCCTTACATGACAGTGGGTTCAGCCTATCACCGGCCGTGGCAGGACATTGCTGCGACCAGTGATACGCCGACAGCTCTGCGGCGTCCCCGTCCCCAGGAAGTTGAACGAGGTTCGCACCGATGGACCGTGAGGCCTGTGCCAGACCAACAGGGGCTCGTAGGAAGGTGAGTTAAAGTTTATTTTGTTTATTTTTGAGGCCCGGGCACAGTAATATATAAAAGTCTAGCACTACAGTTGTCCTTTAATTATCAGTTTTAAAGGATATAATGCGGCCCTCATTTTCTAAGAGTGTTGGTTTTTATGAGTATAAAAAGTGGTTGTTTCCGACTTGCAGGATTCCTCTCTATTACCTATGGTGATTCACAGATTTACAAGTCGGGAACATTTTCTGACCAGCTTTTGCTAGGTGGAAATCTCCAGCCATTTATTCACAGGATTTTCTGTGAATTCAAGAGTAAATAGGTCGGGGTGGGAAACCACACCCCCTTTCAGAGCTGCCAATCCCATGCTACTTATGTCAACTAAAATCTAAGTAGTTAAATCCACCCTAACCCACTCCTTTTTTCTCTGAAGTCCCGTGCAAGTCTATGGGACTACCAGTACATCTCCTGATCACAGTACTCTTGACTGCAGAGATTGCTCAGGACTTTTAAAC
This sequence comes from Hyla sarda, assembly GCF_029499605.1. Classification (NCBI taxonomy): domain Eukaryota; kingdom Metazoa; phylum Chordata; class Amphibia; order Anura; family Hylidae; genus Hyla; species Hyla sarda. The sequence goes on along the minus strand of NC_079195.1, from coordinate 35,713,979 downwards.
ATCCTGACAACTGTCCAGCAGGCAGGAGCAGAGAATAGTTAGTGCGAGAGATGCTATGTGAATAGGGGATGTGAGGTCGGGATATGAGGATGGGAATATAAGGTCGGGATATGAGGATGGGATATGATGTTGGCATATGAGGATGGGATATGTAGTCGGGATATGAGAACGAGATATAAGGATGGGATATGAGGACGGGATATGAGGACAAGATATGAGGATGGGATATGAGGACAGGATATTAGGTCAGGATATGAGGATGAGAAATAAGGACGGGATATGAGGATGGGATATGAAGACAAGATATGAGGGCGATATATGAGGACAGGATGTGAGGACGAGATGTGAAGATGGGATATGAGGACGAGATATGAGGATGGAATGTGAGGATGGGATATGAAGTTGAGACATGAGGGCAAGATATGAGGACGACATGTGAGGATGGAATGTGAGGTCGGGATATGAAGACGAGCCATGAGAACAGGATATGAGGTTGGGATATGAGGACGAGAATTGAAGGTGGGATATGAGGACGGAATTTGAGGATGGTATATGAGGTTGGGATATGTGGACTGGATATGATGATGCATAGGAGGATGTCATATGAGGTTGGGCTATGATATCTTGATATGAGGTCAGGATATAAGGAGATATGAGGATGGGATATAAGGATGGGATGTAAGGACAGGATGTGAGGTTGGAATATGAGGGGGAGACATGAGGACAGGATATGAGGTCACTATATGAGGTTGGGATATGAGGTCACAATATGAGGACGAGATATGAGGGCGGGATATGAGGACAGAATGTGAAGACGGGATGTGAGGTCAGAACATGAGGACGATGCATGAGGATGGGATATGAGGATGGGATGTGAGGACGAAATATGAGGGTGGGATATGAGGACAGGATGTGAAGACGGGATGTGAGGTCGGAACATGGGGACGAGACATAAGGATGGGATATGACTAGGGATGAGTTAATCAAATCTGATGAATTCGAATTTGTTACGAATTTCAGTAAAAGTTCAATTTGCAACGAATGCGAATATCGCCGTGATTCGATCTCGTGAATCGCTTCGTTAAACTCCATTTAGTGCTGTCCATCAGCATTCTATTGCAGAGAAAGAGGGACAGACAACAGTGTGTTGCACAGAAAAGCTTTTTTACAGAAGCGATTCAACTCAAGCCCAAATCCAGCTTAGAAACACTGACACGGAAGGGAGTGAGATTGAGAGAGAAGTGCAATTGTGGGTGTATTACAGCAGTCATTCACATCAAGCCCAAATCCAGCCTAGAAGCACTGATAGGGAAGGGAGTGAGATTGAGAGAGAAAGTGCTATTTTGGGTGTAGTACACAGCGACTGTGTGCTGCAGCACTGGTGTGTACAAAAACTGATAAGCTAATAATAGTAGCCAGTCAGTTAGGGTGAGCAAAGCACTAAAAGCGTATTGTCCTCTATTAAGTGTAAAATGTGCGTACATCTAAGTGGTGTACCATTTTGTTCCTGTTAAAGTCCCAAGGGCCTAGTTACTGTGAAAGGCCAGCCAAAAGTACATACCTGCTGTTGTTATAGACAAATACTGTTTTAAACGTATTGGAGCACATTGTACTCCCCTCATAAGTGCATACCACATATGTACATCTAAGTGGTGTACCATTTTTTTCCTGTGAAAGTCTAAAGAGCCTAGTTACTGTGAAAGGCCAGCCAAAAGTACACACCTGCTGGTGTTGTAGACAAATACTGTTTTAAGCGCAGTGAAGCGCATTGTACTCCCCTCATATACGCACTAAGTATGTCAGGCAGATAAGTGCCAGGACATGCACAGAGGAGTGGCAGAGGCCTAAATTCATCAAGCACAGGTTGCAGCAGACTAGGGGCAAGTGGCAGCAGGAGTCGCAGCGAGAGGCCTTAGCTCCCAGTATCAGCTAGCTGTCATGTCTCGACCAGCAACCCATATTCCATCATCGATTGGTTAACACGCTTATCCACTTCATCACAAGTGACATCTGACACCCCCAGTCAACAGTTGGTGTGTTCCTCAGACATAACCCTCAGGTGACATGGCCCGAGAGCAGTTTCTGTCCTCCCATTGCCTCTGTCCTATGATGTTCCCTCCCACACAGAAGTAACTTATGCTGTGGGTTCAGCTCCACTATTTAGTGAGAACGATCTACTAGAGGACAGTCAGCAGCTACTGCCCAGCCAAGAAGTGGAGGAGACATCCTCCGCTTCCTCCACTGGGCGGGCAAGTAGTGAGGAGAAGAGTGGCGTGGGAGGTGGTGTTGCGAGCGTTCAGGCTCCTGAAGCAGACACTGCTGAGGAGGCTCACAAGCCGATGGCACTTGTGAGCCGGGTGCAGAAGGGACTTCATCATTATCAGGAGAAGAGGGATGCAGGTTGAGGCAGCAGCTGAGCCAGCAAGGTGGTAGCATGGTTGGCAGTCAGCTTGGTGGCAGAAGTGGAAAGTCTGGAGTCAAACGTTTTCGGGGTAGGCCACCTGCTTCACTGCAGCCTACCTTCCCCGGAGGTAGTGGAACAGGGGTTCCTGAAGTCGGCGGCAGTAGCTGTCAATCAGTGCGAACTGTTGGTAGGAAAATCAGCTACTCGGTGGTGTGGCAGTTTTTCATCAAGCATCCGGAGGAGGTTAACATGGCCATATGCAAGATGTGTCTGCAGAAGGTGAAGCGTGGCCAGGGTCCCAATGTTGGAACCACAGCCCTGTGTCAACATATGCAGCGCCACCATAGAGCGGGCTGGGAGAACCGTGGCTCCGATGTGGTGGTTCAGCCTGCTGCATCACCCAGTGGCATGCCGCTCTCTGTTTAGCCAGCCAAGGCCCCACCACCTCTGCCTAAGGGAGATGTGTGTCATACCCATCTTCTGTCGCTCCAGATGCTCCTGCTCCTCCTACTTTGAGTCAGTCATTCCGCCAACAATCCATCGACGAAGCCATGTCCAAGAGACAACAGTATGCGCCCACTCATCCAACGGTGCAGAAGCTGAATGTGCTCCTGTCCAAGTTGCTGGTGCTGCAGCCCCTCCCTTTTCAAGTGGTGGACGCTGCACCTTTCAGAGAACTCATGGCTTGTGCCGAGCCGAGGTGGAGAGTCCCAAGCCGTAATTTCTTTGCGAAGAAGGCAGTACCAGCCCTGCACAATTTTGTGGAACAGAAGGTGGGCCAGTCCTTGAGCCTGTCAGTGTGTACCAAAGTGCACGGCAGCACCGACACGTGGAGCTGTAACTACGGTCAGGGACAATACATGTCCTTTACGGCCCACTGGGTAAATGTGGTTCCTGCACAGCCACAACAGCAACTTGGACAGGTCACGCCGCTTCTGCCTCCATGCTCTCAGGCCGTTGGTCCTGTGACAGTGTGCAACTCTGAATCCTCATTCTCCACCGTTTCCTCAGCATGGACAAGTCTCAGTGCCCCTCCAGCATGCCATGTGTGCAGGGAACGGCGGTGTCACGCTGTTCTTCACATGGTTTGCCTTGGCGAACGGAGTCACACAGGGGCGGAAATGCTAAAAGTCCTTCATCAAGAAATCGAATCATGGCTTACTCCACGAAAACTGGAAATGAGAACCATAGTGACCGACAACGGGAAGAACATCTTGTCTGCGCTGCGACAAGGGAGCCTGAGCCATGCGTCCTGCATGGCACACGTGTTCAATCTGGTTGTCAAGCGGTTCCTGAAGTGTCCCCCCCCATCTGCAAGACATCCTAACAATGGCAAGGAAACTTTGCAAGCAGTTCAGCCACTCATACACTGCAAAGCACACCCTTCTTGAGCTGCAGAGTCAGGACGGTATCCCCCAACAGTCTGATTTGCGACGTTTCCACATGTTGGAATTCCACCCTCCATATGTTGGACAGACTATACGAACAAAGAAAAGCCATCACCGCTTTCTTGATGAGCCAAGCTGATAGGGGTACTTGCCTGTGTAAATTCAATGTCAACCAGTGGCAGCTCATATGTGACACCTACCGTTTGCTCAGGCCCTTTGAGGAAGCCACCTTATTAGTCAGTCTCCAGGATTACAGCATGAACGCCAGGACGCCAGGCCCTACTCTCGCTTTAATAATTCCCTTCTTAGCAAGTGTTATTCGCCCTAAGGGCCGCCCCACACAGGAACCTCTCCCTATTTCCACCTGCAAACACTGCCATTTCCCAGGGTTTTTAGGTGGAAATAGGGAGAGGTTCCTGTGTGGGGCCGCCCTTTTTAGGGCGAGTAACAGTTGCCAAGAAGGGAATTAATAATGCAGGAGTAGGGCCTTACAGGGGAAGTTTTTACCCCCACCGGTTACAATGGACCATACGTTGTTCCCTTCCACTTTTAGAGGTCTTTGCATCACATCAATACTTGGTGGTGTAGGTAGCACATGGTGTTTTTTGCACACATTTACTTTTGTTTGATTTGAAATAATTTGGGTACATATATTTTATCCTAACAATATTATAAAAATTTAAGTTTTACATAATGCATATCCTCAATACTTACTTGTGCACACTAACACTTTTACAAAAAAGACAATTTTTTTCTGCCTTCCGGCCTCAGCTACTATTCTGATCCTGCCACCTGCCTGATGCCACACATCTGATGCCAAGTTCTCCTTTTTTTACCCACCTTCGTCACCGGGTACTGGTATTGCCACCCACTGCCCCTCTATGTTAGCAGGTCAATTTCAGGACTCCTGGTGCTGCTGATGCCACCTCCAGGCTATCTCATTCTGCCACCATATGTTCTCATCATGCTGATGCCAGCTCCAGGCTGTCTCATACAGCCACCATATGTTCTCCTCATGCTGATGCCAGCTCCAGGCTGTCTCATTCTGCCACCATATGTTCTCTTCATGCTGCTACCAGCTCCAGACTGTCTAATACTGCTACCATATTGTTAAGCTGAGCGCTCCGGGTCCCTGCTCCTCCCCGGAGCGCTCACAGCGTTCTCTTATTCGCAGCGCCCCGGTCAGACCTGCCGACCAGGTGCGCTGCGATAATGCTCCCAGCCGGGATGCGATTCGCAATGCGGGATGCGCCCGCTCGCGATGCGCATCCCAACTCGCTTACCAGACCCGTTCCCCGTCTGTGCTGACCTGGCGCGCGCGGCCCCGCTCCTTAGGGCGCGCGCGCGCCAGGTCCTTGCGATTTAAAGGGCCGGTGCGCCACTGATTGGCGCATGAGGTTTTAATCAGTACTTTCACCTGTGCACTTCCCTACTTATACCTCACTTCCCCTGCACTCCCTCGCCGGATCTTGTTGCCATTGTGCCAGTGAAAGCGTTTCCTTGTGTGTTCCTAGCCTGTGTTCCAGACCTCCTGCCGTTGCCCCTGACTACGATCCTTGCTGCCTGCCCTGACCTTCTGCTACGTCCGACCTTGCTCTTGTCTACTCCCTTGTACCGCGCTTATCTCAGCAGTCAGAGAGGTTGAGCCGTTGCCAGTGAATACGACCTGGTTACTACCGCCGCTGCAAGACTATCCCGCTTTGCGGCGGGCTCTGGTGAATACCAGTAGCAACTTAGAACCGGTCCACCGACACGGTCCACGCCAATCCCTCTCTGGCACAGAGGATCCACCTCCAGTCAGCTGAATCGTGACACATATGTTCTCCTCATGCTGATGCCAGCTCCAGGCTGTTTCATACTGCCACCATATGTTTTCCTCATGCTTCCACCACCTCCAGGCTGTGTCATTCAGCCACTATATGGTCTCCTCATGCTGCCGCCAACTCCAGACTGTCTCATTCAGCCACTATGTCGTCTCCTCATGCTGCCACCAACTACAGGCTGTGTCATTCAGCCACTATATGGCCTCCTCTTGATTCCGCCAACTCCAGGCTGTGTCATTCAGCCACTATATGGTCTACTCATGCTTCTGCCACCTCCAGGCTGTGTCATTCAGCCACTATATGATCTCCTCGTGCTTCAGCCACCTCCAGACTGTGTCGTTCAGCCACAATATGGTCTCCTCATGCTGCCGCCACCTCCTCGCTGTGTCATTCAGCCTCTATATGGTCTCCTCATACTGATGCCACCTCCAGGCTCTGCAACGGTGATTCTAATAGCGAAGCCTCTAATCTGCATTTCATACTGAATAACAGTATTATTTCACTAACCCAGCACACACCCTATGCATGTTACAGCAAGGCAAAGTGTTCTACACCCCATATTGAGGCTTTCTGTAGGTCAGAAATAGCCATTTTTAATACAGATTCGCTGCAAATAAACTCGGGCCGAACAGATTTTTTTCGGAAAGTTCGGCGAATCGCCCAAATCCAATTTTTCTAAAATTTGCTCATCTCTAGATACGAGGATTGGATAGGAGGTCAAGATATGAGGACAGGTTATGAGGTTGGGATATGAGGACAAGATATAAGGGCTGGATATGAGGGTGGGATTTGAGGTCGGAACATGAGGACGAGACATAATGATGGGATATGAGGACGGCCAAAGGCTGTGTGGACATGTACGGAGTTGTATTTTTCTTGGAGGCACACTGGTTGGGAAACACTACTTAGGGTTACTGACAAATCCTCTGCAGAAATTTTAACTAATCGGGTGCCTTCTCCCTCTTTTGAGTTCAATGAAATTGGCCTAATACGATTAATGTGTTCAATATAGTAAAGAGCAAGAGGACAGGCAATACTGCACGTTGTTTTATACAGTGTTGTAAGGAAAGACTGACAATTATTTCTGGCATTTTAAATGAGATGTTTTGGTTTTTTTTCTTGACCTTTACATGCACGTTCATGGCTGAGAAGCAGACAGACGGACCCCCATCCTTATCCCTGGTGTGATTCATTAGCCTAAATCTGAGATATGCATTTGTCTTATAATCCTGTGCACAACCTTCTCATCCCAGTGGGAGCATCTGACCGAGGAATGAGATTCACCGAGCACGCCCGTCTTTCGCTCGCTGATGCACAAACTAGATGCCTTAGTCACAATTCCAGCTGGGCATCCTCAGTCACCTAGCAACCCATCCCCTGACTGGGCGAGAACTCCGCGCTTGTGCCTGAATCATGGCTGGGTTGTATTTCTGACACTGCAAACTTAGCAGGTTTCAAAACCACCGACATTGGATTTTATGCAAATAAACACCCCCGAAAAATAAACCGAGCGATGTGCATTGTCTGCCCACAATACTATGACGTGGTTTTTGTATATACGGTAATCTGATTCCTATTGTAGTGATGTATGCGAAATCATTATGAATAATTTATATTATATCATTTTGTAATTTTGTTTTTGTACTTTAAGGCCATATTTATGGTGCACGTTTACCGCGACTATCACACGGCTCGGCAATTGTGCACCCGGGGCTTGCTAGATTTTTTTGGCCGCACATCCTCTATTATATCGTCCAATGATTTTAGGGGTCAAGGTGACCCGATCGGCAATGTAGGTGGAAAACCCTCCCAGGCAGGACCCTCCCTATCAGTCTGTCACATATGTTTTTTAGGTCCATTGTTTGTGTTATATGTAACAAATAACAATAAATAACAATAATAATATAACAATAAAAATAAATAAAACAATGATTTAATAAACATTATTTAATAAACAATAGATAGTAAAATATTTAATAAATAACAATAATAATATAACAGTAAACAATAAATAATATAACGATTTAATAATCCCTATTTGATTAACCTCATCTAATAAATAATAGATAATTAAATAAATAACAATAATAGTATATCAATAAACAATAAATAAAAATAAACAATAAATAAATAAACTAAATGAACGAATAACAATAATAATAATCGTGGATGAGTATTTGCTCATTTGTCAGCTGATCGCTGGTCCTATTACACAGGGCGTTATCGCTGGACGGGCACATATTCCATATTTATATAGGTATAACTTTTGCCTCATCTGCACTAAAAAGCCTAGTCTATCATGGCAGATGCAGATGCCACTATATAAGCATAGAGTTACATACTTAAAGGGGTATTCCAGGATTTTTTTTATGTGACTATGCTACAGGGGCTGTAAAGTTAGTGTAGTTCATAATATAGTGTCTGTACCTGTGTGTGACTTTTGTGTGTGTGTTTTTCACCCCAATATTTATTTTTAATAGCATACAAAATGACTGTTGTCTCAGATTTTTCCCAGGTTGCAATGCGGCCGAGACCTGACATCACTAGTCAGCTGATGACAGGGAGCCTGTCTGCTTAAATGGGTGGAGCGATCGCTTGGTGGGAGAGAGATCAATTTGCAACTAATGCAACAGCTGTAGGCACCCTGTTTGGAAAACACAGGTCTTTTGAATGGATGCAGCTCATTTATGTTTTAATGGTTGAGGTGGCTGATGTGTGGGAGGGAGGAAAATGGAATGATGGGATTTGTAGTCAAAAAAAGAAAAGTCAAACTGGAAATACCAGTTCACAGAAAGCTAGCCACAGTGTTATGGTAATCTCACAACATAGCCATTTAGCCCCAAGACAAGCGCAGATCCTTCCTAAGCATGTCCATTACTGTCTGCCAGGTACCTACTAAAATCACCTTATGGTGGAGAACACCTTTAATTTTAGGCAAATCTTATGCCCTCATACACATCAAAGATTTTGTCAGGTACAGCTAACACGGGTTAATGTACAGAGCACGGTTTTCCAACCAGGCTGCCTCCAGCTGTTGCAAAACTACAACTCTCAGCATGCCCGGACAGCGAAGCTGTCCGGGCATGCTGGGAGTTATAGTTTTTGCAACAGCTGGATGCACCCTAGTGGAGAAACACTGGTTCAGAGGCCTCCTGACTCCTCCCCAACACAACCTTTGGCTGTTCAGGCATGCTGGGAGTTGTAGTTCTGCAACATCTGGAGGTCCACAGTTTGGACAACACAGCACTACGGAGAAGAGATGGGGTTATGTACTTGAACAAGTGAAGACGTGCGATTCATGGCAGGTTGAGCTTCATAAAATATTTTCCAATCTACTCTGCCCACAGGGGGGATATTTATCTAGAGATGGAGTTTCTTGCCTCCCTTAGGCTAAAAGAGAAGATGGTCTTGAACTTGCCATTAGTTCAGCGATTGCTGTTGATACCATCTGGTCTGGTTTTTGTAAATCTAAAAAAGTGTTCTATCTCTATAGGATCTAACAATCCAGCCTTCAATTGAATTCTCCTCTCTTAAAGGGGTACTCTGGTGGAAAACTATTTTTTTTAATCCACTGGTGCCAGAAAGTTAAACCATTTGTAAATTACTTCTATTTAAAAAATCTTAATCCTTCCAGTACTTACCGGCTGCTGTATGCTGCAGAGGAAGTTGTGTTGTTCTTTTCTGTCTGACCACAGTGCTCTCTGCTGACACCCCTGTCCATGTCAGGAACTGTCCAGAGCAGGAGCAAATCCCCATAGCAAACCTCTCCTGCTCTGGACAGTTCCTGACATAGACAGAGGTGTCAGCAGAGAGCACTGTGGTCAGACTGAAAAGAAATTCAAAAAGAAAAGAACTTCCTGTGAAGCATACAGCAGCTGATAAGTACTGGAAGGATTAACATTTTTTTAATAGTAGTCATTTACAAATATGTTTAACTTTCTGGCACCAGTTGATTATAAAAAAAAAATGTTTTCCACTGGAGTACCCCTTTAAGACAGTTCAGAATAACTCAAACTTAGGCTGGGTTCACACCACGTTTTTGCAATCCAGTTCCCGTGTCACGTTTTTTTGAAGGAAACGTATCGCTAAAAACCGTACTAAACCGTATGCAACCGTATATGCCGGATTTCGTTTAAAAACCGTATTGTGATAAAAAAAAAACGTATATACGGTTGTATACGGTTTTACACTAAAAACACTCCCAGATAGAAGATTCTAGAAGCTGGTGGAACTTTCGGAGGCAACTGCGCATGTTCAGATTCGTAAACCGTATTGTGAAAACCGGATGTAACCGTAAGTGTATCCGGTTGAATACGGTTCTCATAGACCACCATTATATAAAAAACGGATACAGTTTAAATACGGTTTTTCAAACGGACTTCAAACCGTAGTAGACTACGGTTTGAAGTACGGGAAGTTAAACGCTTTTAACCGTAACGTATACAAAACGTATGCAACCGCATGATACGGTTAACATACGGTTTGCAATACAAAGTCAATGAGTACGGTTTGCAATACGGTTCCATACGGTTTTGATGCTCAAACCGTATACGGGAACTGTATTGCAAAAACGTGGTGTGAACCCGGCCTTATAAAGGGTTGTATCTTAGAAACTGTAGTAAATCACTCCAAGAAAACTCATTTCTGCTATGTTTTACCATTCTATCAAACAATCTTCACAACCCACTTGTGTGATTTTTGACTGTGTGACCAACTATCATCGACTGTTTAGGTACACCCTTAAAGGGAATGTATCACCTATTTAAGTTTATTAATCAAGACCAGAGAAAGACCAAATACTGACACATATTTTCTAATTTGTTTTTATTTTATCATTGTAGATGAATAAAATTTTTTTTTTACAATTTTCTCTTCCTGATTATGTTGGCGGCCATCTTGCCTAAACTGCAGTTAACATCATTTATAAATACAGATAATGATATGTAAAGTTTAAAAGAACACGAAAATGTTTAAAAAAAAAATTCTTACTACAAGAATTTGATTGAAACAGTTTGTCATTTTTTGATGATAAACTCCCTTTAAAGGGGTACTCCTCTGCGCAGCGTTTGGAACAAACTTTTCCAAAAGCTGGAGCCGGCCCCCAGGAGTTTGTGACATCATAGCCCCGCCCCTCATGATGTCAAACCCTGCCCCCTCAATATAAGTTATAAGTCTATGGGAGGGGGCGTGACGGATGGCGGGGCTATTACATCACGAGCTCCGGGCGTCGGCTCCAGCGAACAGTTTGTTCCAAACGCTGAGCAGCAAAGTACCCCTTTAAGGCTTAAATGATTGCACATAACTCCATATACATTGCTCTTGAAGCTTGTGGTTGCTGTTTGGTTAAAGGGGTACTCCGGTGAAAAACTTTTTTTTTTTTTTTAATCAACTGGTGGCAGAAAGTTAAACAGATTGGTAAATGATTTCTATTAAAAAAATCTTAATCCTTCCAGTACTTATTAGCTGCTGAATACTACAGAGCTCTCTGCTGACATCATGACCACAGTGCTCTCTGCTGACATCTCTGTCCATTTTAAGAACTGTCCAGAGTAGGAGAAAATCCCCATAGAAAACATATGCTGCTCTGGACAGTTCCTAAAATGGACAGAGATGTCAGCAGAGAGCACTGTGGGCATGATGTCAGCAGAGAGCTCTGTGTTCCAAAAAGAAAATAATTTCCTATGTAGTATTCAGCAACTAATAAGCACTGGAAGGATTAAGATTTTTTAATAGAAGTCATTTACAAATCTGTTTAACTTTCTGGCACCAGTTAATAAAAATAAAAAAAAGTCTTCCACCAGAGTACCCCTTTAAGGCTTCAATGGTTGCATAGAACTCCATATACATTGCTCTTGAAGCTTGTGGTTGCTGTTTGGTTAAAGAGGAGGCTAAATGAAGTTTGTCTCGGTTTCGCTGCTATATGAAGCCTGCGGTCTGTCTCCGAGGCGCGGATCACAGCTGATTAACAATAAATTTATATTCTGTTTGAAAAAAAATAAAAAATCCCGGGATGAGTCAGGGTTCACCCAGTGTGTTATTTCTTAATGCCTCGCAGGCCTGAATCACACCGAGGGCTTTAATGTGGCAACAATGAATCCCGGGAGCCCCGGCTGTGCAATGTAAAACCTATGTTCAAGACTCAGCCATGAACAACTGCCTAGAGACACCTAGTTAAATATTTATTCGCCTTCCTCCCCGACGTTACATTAATAATAAAGATTACACTTTACCTTTGGCCCCGGGGGGATTTGCGGCTTATGCAGCAGGACAGCTGACATTCTCATTTGTATTTGCAAATTATTGATGAGATATCCTATCAGGTTCTTGGAGGGAGATAGTCACTTTATGGTGACGTAAAGAAACCAATTTGTCTCCCCTGCTGGACCCAATAAGGGGAATTTCTACTGAAAATAGGAGCAGAATTTATTTCTGGGCCCAGTCTGGTTAATGGTGAAGAAAATGATGTGAAGATAATGTTACTGAGCACTGAGAATGTATCACCGGGTATCACATACTAGCAGCAGCTGTATCCAAGTGTAAAGTATATAGTCTGCCGAAACATTTCTTAACATATTAAAACCATAACATAATATCGTTTTTTTTAAATTATTAATAATAATAATAATAATAATTTATTAAGAATACATTTTTCATTTAGATTTGTGTAAACATCACTGTCTGATATCAGAACCTGATGCTCATACAGAGATGAGCACTGCTACATACTACACAACTCAAAATACACACTTCAGCTGCTGCAGTACCTCATTATACACATCAGCTGCTGCAAGACATGATAATACACACATCAGCTGCTGCAGATCATCATAATACAGACTTCAGCTGCTGCAGAACATCATCATACACACCTCAGCTGCTGCCGGCCTCATAATAAACACTTCAGATGCTGCATAACATCCTAATTCACACCAAAGCTGTGGCAGGACATTGTAAAATACAGCTCAATTGATAAAGAACATTAGGTGCTGCAGAGCATCTTATTATATACTTCAGCTGTTGGAAAATATCACATTGCACACCTGAGCTGCTGTAGAACATTAATAAAACACACCTCAGCTGATGCAGAACCCAATAATATACATCTCAGCTGCTGCAAAATATCATACTATGCACCTCAGATGCAGAAGAACCTCAGAATACAAACCTCAGCCTCTGCAGCTCATCATAATACAAACCTCAGCCTCTGCAGCTCATCATAATACACACCTCAGCCTCTGCAGCTCATCATAATACAAACCTCAGCCTCTGCAGCTCATCATAATACAAACCTCAGCCTCTGCAGCTCATCATAATACAAACCTCAGCCTCTGCAGCTCATCATAATACAAACCTCAGCCTCTGCAGCTCATCATAATACACACCTCAGCTACTGCAGAACCTTATAATACACACCTCAGCCTCTGCAGCTCATCATAATACACACCTCAGCAGCTCATCATAATACACACCTCAGCAGCTCATCATAATACACACCTCAGCCTCTGCAGCTCATCATAATACAAAACTCAGCCTCTGCAGCTCATCATAATACACACCTCAGCCTCTGCAGCTCATCATAATACAAACCTCAGCCTCTGCAGCTCATCATAATACAAACCTCAGCCTCTGCAGCTCATCATAATACACACCTCAGCTACTGCAGAACCTTATAATACACACCTCAGCCTCTGCAGCTCATCATAATACACACCTCAGCAGCTCATCATAATACACACCTCAGCAGCTCATCATAATACACACCTCAGCCTCTGCAGCTCATCATAATACACACCTCAGCCTCTGCAGCTCATCATAATACAAACCTCAGCCTCTGCAGCTCATCATAATACACACCTCAGCCTCTGCAGCTCATCATAATACACACCTCAGCTACTGCAGAACCTTATAATACACACCTCAGCCTCTGCAGCTCATCATAATACACACCTCAGCCTCTGCAGCTCATCATAATACACACCTCAGCCTCTGCAGCTCATCATAATACAAACCTCAGCCTCTGCAGAACCTTACAATAAAAACCTCAGCGTCTGCAGCTCATCATAATACACACCTCAGCTACTGCAGAACCTTATAAAACACATCTCAGCCTCTGCAGCTCATCATAATACACACCTCAGCTGCTGCAAAACATGTAATAAACACCTCAGCTGCTGCAAAACATTTAATACACACCTCGGCTACTGCAGAACCTTATAATATGCCCCTCAGCTGCTGCAAAACATCATAATACACACCTCAGCTGCTGCAAAACATGTAATACACATCTCAGCTGCTGCGTAACCTTATAATACACACTCAGCTGCTGCAGAACATCAAAATACACATCTCATCTGAGGCAGACCATCATAATACGCAATTCAGCTGCTAATGCTAAATTGCTGAAACAAAAACTGACTAGTCAGATACATTTTTTCCACAGATTCCTGTTAGACTGCATGTAAAGGGGTACTTCGATGGAAAATTATATATTTTTTTTAAATCAACTGGGTGCAGAAAGTTAAACAGATTTGTAAATTACTTCTGTTTTAAAATCTTAATCATTCCAGTACTTATTAGCTTCTGTATGCTCCACAGGAAGTTGTGTAGTTCTTTCCAGTCTGACCACAGTGTTCTCTGCTGCCACCTCTGTCTATATCAGGAACTGTCCAGAGCAGGATAGGTTTGCTATGGGGATTTGTTCCTGCTCTGTACAGTTCCTGACATCGACAGAGGTGTCAGCAGAGAGCGCTGTGGTCAGACTGGAAAGAACTACACAACTTCCTGTGGAGCATACAGCAGCTGATAAGTACTGGAAAGATTAAGATTTTTTATATAGCAGTAATTTACAAATCTGTTTAATTTTCCGGCACCAGTTGATTTGAAAAGAAAAAAATAGTTTTCCACCGGAGTACCCCTTTAATCCTGTCACTCTCTATGGGTGCGTTCACACGCTATTGCTAGCAGCGGGTTTACCGCTGCGGGAATCTTGCTGCGAGTTACGCAATCATTGATTTAAACGGGTCCACAGACAATAGCGTCAGATTTGCGCACTGTCCGCGGACCCATTAACGTGAATGGTAGCGTAATTCGCAGCGGGGTTTCTCGCAACTGGAAACCCGCTGCCGTGTGAAAGCACCCTATATCAGTGTTTCCCAACCAGGGTGCCTCCAGCTGTTGCAAAACTACAACTCACAGCATGCCCGGACAGCCTTCGGCTGTCCGAGCATGCTGCGAGTTGTAGTTTTGCAACAGCTGGAGGCACCCTGGTTGGGAAACCCTGCTCTATAGAGTAGGATCTCTTGCCTATTGTTTCCTTGGCAGGACACCTTTTTACATGTCCAGCACTAGTTTTATGTATCTATTTATTTTTTCGGAGAAGTTTTCTTTCTTGGAAACTTTCTTTCGTATAATTATATGTATTTACAGACCCAGAATGGGCAATTACCCCTTTAAGTGTCATATGTTTTTTTTTTTCTGCCAGAGGCATGCGGCAGCTGTTTCAATAGGTGGGAACTGCCTCAGGTGATAAATGTAATATTTTTGGGGTTGTGTCCGCCCTCAAACTTTTTTTATTTTTATTTGTTTTATTCTAAATAGGTTAAAAATTCTATGCAGAGAATCTGGAGCTCTGTGTCTAAAAAAACACAACTCTGAACGCTGTGAAGATTTGCATGCACCCACTAGAGATGAGCGAACTTACAGTAAATTCAATTCGTCACGAACTTCTCGGCTCGGCAGTTGATGACTTATCCTGCATAAATTAGTTCAGCTTTCAGGTGCTCCCGTGGGCTGGAAAAGGTGGATACATTCCTAGAAAAGAGTCTCCTAGGACTGTATCCACCTTTTCCAGCCCACCGGAGCACCGGAAAGCTGAACTAATTTATGCAGGATAAGTCATCAACTGCCGAGCCGAGAAGTTCGTGACGAATCGAATTTACTGTAAGTTCGCTCATCTCTAGCACCCACCCATAAATAAAGCAAACCAAAAAAAATAAAAAATTCTCCCATAAAAGGCTGTAAATAAAATAAATAAATAAATAAAAAACCAGTTCCTAAAAAAAAAGAACAACTTAGAAATAGCAGGCTCAAAATATGCTCAAATACACCACCAGTCTTAAAGGGGTACTCCGGTGGAAAACAATATTGTTTTTAAATCAACTGGTGCCAGAAAGTTATACAGATTTGTAAATTACTTCTATTTAAAAATCTTAATCCTTCCAGTACTTATCAGCTGCTGTATACTACAGAGGAAGATATTTTCTTTTTGAATTTCTTTTCTGTCTGACCACAGTGCTCTCTGCTGACACCTCTGTCCATGTCAGGAACTGTCCAGTGTAGGAGCCAATCTATCCTGCTCCGGATAGTTATCCCACCAGGAGGATGCTATTGGAACTAAATAACTCTGGGGACCACTACACAAGGTACGGTATACAATACGGTACCGGGACACCACAATACTATAGAGGAAGTTGTGTAGTTCTTTCCAGTCTGACCACAGTGCTCTCTGCTGACACCTCTGTCCATGTTAGGAACTGTCCAGAGCAGGAGAGGTTTGCTATCGGGATTTGCTCCTGCTCTGGACAGTTCCTGACATGGACAGAGGTGTCAGCAGAGAGCACTGTGGACAAGACAGAAAGGAAATTCAAAAAGAAAAGAATTTACTGTGGAGCATACAGCAGCTGATAAGTACTGGAAGGATTAAGATTTTTAAATAAAAGTAGTTTACAAATCTGTTTAACTTTCTGGCACCAGTTGATTTAAAAAAAAATAGTTTTCCACCGGAGTACCTCTCTAAGACAAATGCGCTGGAGCAAAACGCACCAATGTTATTAAAGGGGTACTCCAGTTTAGGAAAAATCTATCCCCTGTCCAAAGGATAGGGGATAAGTGTCTGATTGCAGGGGGGCCGACTGCTGAGACAGGGGGTAGGCACGCGCCCTCCATGCATCTCTGTGGGAGAGCCAAAGCGCTGTACTCTTGTATCTCCAGCTCTTCCATAGAGATGCATGGAGGGTGCACGTTGGCCACTGCTTTGTGTGGTGGTCGACACCCCTCCGTGCATAGGAAGAGGTGGGGTGCCGGGCATGAGAGTGCAGTGGGGTTCCAGAGGTCAGACCCCCCCGTGATCAGACACTTATCCCCTATCCTTTCCATTGCTAAACTGGACTACTCATTTAAAGGGGTACTCCAGTGAAAACCTTTTTTTTTTTTAATCAACTGGTGCCAGAAAGTTAAACAGATTTGTAAATTACTTCTATTAAAAAATCTTAATCCTTTCAGTACTTATCAGCTGCTGAATACTACAGTGGAAATTCTTTTCCGTTTGAAACACAGAGCTCTCTGCTGACATCATGACCACAGTGCTCTCTGCTGACATCTCTGTCCATTTTAGGAACTGTCCACAGTAGGAGAAAATCCCCATAGAAAACATATGCTGCTCTGGACAGTTCCTAAAATGGACAGAGATGTCAGCAGATAGCACTGTGGTCATGATGTCATCAGAGAGCTCTGTGTTCCAAAAAGAAAATAATTTCTTATGTAGTATTCAGCAGCTAATAAGTACTGGAAGGATTAAGATTTTTTTTAATAGAAGTAATTTACAAATCTGTTTAACTTTCTGGCACCAGTTAATTAAAAAAAAAAAAAGTTTCCCACCGGAGTACCCCTTTAAGAGATGCAGGTTGTGGTCACTATAATTCTTACCAATTATTTGGCATAAATGATAGTAAGTGTGTTGGCCCACTGAAGCAATTCTTTAAAAACTTTTTGTTGTTTTTACACCCCTATAGGCACTATGTAAAATAAGGAAAGGACTTAGTGGGGTGTGGCCCACTAAGTCCTTTCCTTATTTTACAAAATGCCTATAGGGGTGTAAAAACAACAAAAAGTTTTTTTTTTCCAAATTGCTTAAATTAGGTCTAAAATTTTTTTTAAACTTATGAAGAAAAAGGTGTACAGTATAAAGCAGTGGTCTTCAACCTGCGGACCTCCAGATGTTGCAAAACTACAACTCCCAGCATGCCCGGACAGC
Organism: Hyla sarda; assembly: GCF_029499605.1. Taxonomy (NCBI): domain Eukaryota; kingdom Metazoa; phylum Chordata; class Amphibia; order Anura; family Hylidae; genus Hyla; species Hyla sarda. Next base: position 35,696,333 of record NC_079195.1, on the reverse strand, counting down.
CGTTGGCTGTCCGGGCATGCTGGGAGTTGTAGTTTTGCAACATCTGGAGGTCCACAGGTTGAAGACCACTGGTATAAAGCACAATACATTGGAGACGTATATACCGTACGACAGACCCTGGAAGCAACGACTTGTGTTCATGTATTTATCATCAATCATTGTTATTATTATTATTATTATTTTTATCATTAAGAACAATCCTACAGGTAACTGCTCCTCAAATTAACACTGATGCTCAGGGCTACGACAAACACCTGGATAAAGCAGAGTCCTCTCTGATGTAGCAGCTGCTCCAATTACTACCTGACTACGTGTGTCCAGTCCTTACAATAGAGACGGTCATTATCCTCATTACAATAACCCATCCTCATTCTATCGAACACTTTGATCTGTCAGGATTCTGACTCTTCCTATAAATTCTGGAAGTTCCTGCATTGCTCAGATTCCAATGGTTTGCAGATCGGACACCAGATTCCCCCACCCCTATCACCTTGATGGATGTCCCCTAACTGTACGGTGGAGCCACCATGAGCAGGACAAGGGGGTCTTTATCTGACATCTACATCCTATGGTTAGCGGGGAGATAACGGACATTCCTGTATCATTCCTATACCGATTTGTTTATGCATCAGTGGTCAAAAGAATTTTGGGGGATTTTAATAGTCTTACAGCTCAAGTTGAACTTGTTCCGCACTTCCGTCCAGACAGTAGTGGACATGAAATGGGGAGTCCCATCATTAAAGGGGTGGTGCCAGAAAGTTAAACAGATTTGTAAATTACAAAATCTTAATCCTTCCAGTACTTATTAGCTGCTGAATACTACAGAGGAAATGTTTTTCTTTTTGGAACACAGTGCTCTCTGCTGACATCACGAGCACAGTGCTCTCTGCTGACATCTCTGTCCATTTTAAGAACTGTCCAGAGTAGGAGAAAATCCCCATAGCAAACGTATGCTGCTCTGGACAGTTCCTAAAATGGACAGAGATGTCAGCAGAGAGCACTGTGCTCGTTATGTCAGCAGAGAGTTCTGTGTTCCAAAAAGAAAACCATTTCCTCTGTAGTATTCAGACCCTAAAAAGTACTGGAAGGATTAAGATTTTTTCATTAAAATAATTTACAAATCTGTTTAACTTTCTGGCACCAGTTGATTTTAAAAGGTACCTTTCATCAAAAAAACTTTTGATATATTATAGATTAATGTATGCAGAATAACTTTCCAATTGCATGTTATTAAAAAATATGCTTCTTTCTATTTAATTTTCCACTTTGAAAAAATGACCACTAGAGGTCTCCCTACCAGTCCTTTTTTATAGATTTCAGACTCATGCTGGAGTCCTAAATCTCAGACTTCAGCCGGGACACAGACAAACTCCCTGGCAGGGAGCAGTGCTGAGTTTGTCTGTGTTCCGGCTGCAGTCTTAGATTTAGGACTCCAGCATAAGTCTGAAATCTATAAAAAAGGACTGGTAGGGAGACCCCTAGTGGTCATTTTTTAAAAGTGGAAAATTAAATAGAAAGAAGCATATTTTTTAATAACATGCAATTGGAAAGTTATTCTGCATACATTAATCTATAATATATCAAAAGTTTTTTTGATGAAAGGGGTACTCCACCCCTAGACATCTTATCACCGATCCAAAAGATAGGTGATAAGATGTCTGATCATGGGGGTCCTGCAGCTGGGACCCCAGCTGTCTCTGTGCAGCACCAGGCATTCGTTTAGAACACTGGGTGCGGGCGGCAGGGTCTTGACGTCACGGATGCGCCCCCTCAATGCAAGTCTATGGGAGGGGGCATGGCGACCTCCATGCCCCCTCCCATAGACTTGCATTGAGGGGGTGTGGCGTGACGTCACAAGGGGGCGTGGTCGTGACGTCCCAACCCTGTCGCCAGCATCAAGCATTCAGAAACAAAATGTTCTGAACACTGGGGCAGCAGAGTTCCCCTTTAAAGATGCAGGGGGACTAGGTTCATTCCATTTTGGCAAACGTGCAATGTGTCTTATTGTCTATATAGAAATACTACCCACCATGCATCTTGAAGTGTGAGTGTAACAATATCTTTTGGTATTACAGCTCAGTCACATTGACATGAATTGTAGTGAACACTGGAGATGTAACATAGGGCCAACTGATAGTTGTAGTTCTCCAGGCTAGGATGGTAATATCACAGTAGCTGGAGGGTAATGGCTGAACCATGGGCACGTTCATCATGACCACAGTAACCTTTGGGGGTCTGCACATTTAGAGATAGTCTGTGACCCTTGGGCACTAATGCGGGTATAGTTTCTGGGTGCAAGTGTGGAATGCCCATGATGGTAGTGCCATGGTGGTGTGAACTTGAACAACAATGGCTTTACTGAGGTAGTTCTGTGCAGGCAGATAAGAACATACAGGCCCTGAAGAGTGGAATGTAGTTTTCTTTTATGGGTATTAATTCCCTACAATTTTTTTCCGCGGTATTTACTAAGGTTTCCTCAAATTTTGCACATTTCCCTACATTTTGCTTTTTTTTTTTTTACACACGCTCTGATCTGTAGGGTTTTCCTCAGCTCAAATCCACCACATTTTCTGTGGAAACCTTAGTAAATATGTTGGGTTTTTGTGAAAATGTCGAGAACACGCCCCTTTTCCGTGGCCACGCCCGCTTCCCAACGACCACGCCCCATTTTCATTTTATTTTTATTTTTTCAGGAAAATGGAGAGTTAGTCAGGTTTTTCCAAGTCTGGCACAAATTCCTGGTGCACATTCTGGCGCAGACAGAATTTCTGGCTTAATGCGCCAGAGTCTGGCGCACGACCCGACAAAACATGTCGGGTTTACAATAGTAAATCAGGGCCACAGTCTTTTTGTAAAGCACAGGATTTTTTCCTTTTAACATGAGGCGAGGTAGGTTAGAGACTCTAGGTGTGATTCAGCCCTCTAGTTCTTGAAAAGTTAAAGGGGTTATCCAGCAATAGGAAAATAGAGCTAATTTCTTCCAAAATCCGTTCCCCATCTGTCTCCAGGTTGGCTGTGGTTCTGCAGCTCAGTTCCATTGAAGTGAATGGAGCCAAGTTGTAATACCACACACAACCTGGGTACAGACATGGAGCTGTTTTTGAAACAAATTAGCTCTGTTTTTCTATTCCTCGATAACCCCTTTAAACTTGGAAAAACTGCAGTTAATTACTCTGCTGGAAAGGGAACTTAGTAACACATGAGTTAGGGTGCATTCACACCACAATTCCAAGATCCGGCTGCGCCTCATTTAAATGTGCCAACTGGAGTCAGATAGTGACTCTGGTCGGCTCATTTTTACCCCGTATCTGGTTTTGGGGCCAGACTGAAGACTGTGGTATGCCATGATTTTCAGTCTGGCCACAAAAACAGATAGGGGGCAAAAATGAGCCGACCAGAGTCACTATCTGACTCCAGTTGCCCCGTTGCCCCGGCAGCCGGATCTTGGAAACGAGGTGTGAATGCACCCTTGTCAGTTTCTCAGGTTGTCAGTTTCTCAGGTTGTCAGTTTCTACTTGATAAAGCCACAAATAGTGGCGAAACATGTCGGGGTGTGACAGTTTTGTGTTTTAATCAGCAACTCTCCTGCAGTTTAGGTGTACCAATAGCCGATATACAAGGTCCAGGCTTAATAACTCGCGCCTGCAGTGCACAGCAGGCGTGAGGTGCCCATTGGGGTAAAACCTTGAATTACATCATATTACAAAAGGTAGATTTAGTGTCACATATATGTGACCTTTATTATGATGGCTGTTTACCTTCACTAAATAGCCACCTATCTCTAAAATTGAGAGAGGAGTCCTTTTCATTGAGTCTATGCAGACTTATTCACTCGTAAGGTTTACCAACATTGGACCTAGGCATAACAATAGTTCAATATCCATGACTACAATTTTTCTTCCTCACACACAATATTATAATAATATTAATAAAAGTTAAGTTTTATATCAGTGTGGCACAAGCAATATAGAGGACTTTTTCTTAACCCCTCGGGGTTAAACTGTTGTAGTAAATGCACCATTATTCACGGTTGTGTGCTACAATGCCTTGTAGTAGGGTGAAGTGCAGTAAGGTTCGTGGCATGGAAGGCACATAGCAATGGTTTCAGCCTGAGGCCCACTTGGAGTCCAGTCGTTTCCGGAGGGCACTTGTTCCCTTCTTCTCCTTTTTGCCTTTAGAAAATTCTCTCCCTCTCGAAGACGGATTATGGATTTAAGCGATGTCCCTTCTGCTTGGACTGGTAGCAACTTATGAGCGTAAAAACACTTCAAATGATGTCGCCAGGATTCACTGTGAACGACCCAGGTGGACTAGCTTTAAGCTTTGGAATCCCATTGGCAACAATTTCTGAGCATCATTTCTAAACTCAGAAATTCTATAGGTGTGAACTCAGCCTTATAGACTAAAAACAACTCTATGTTATAAAATTTGTATGTGGTGCTACTGTATAGCCTCACTTCCTTTTTTCAACCTATTCATATGTATCAGTAAAATTCACACGGGACTTTTGCTGCAGAGATGCCAGAATACTAGCAGAACTACATTGATACATTTCCCCCCATATTTTGCATGGAGATCTGCAGTTCATTAATATATTGTTATCTCATACTATATCATAGAATCACAAATCATAGAAATGACCGCTATGACTGCTTATTACTTCTCTAAATAACTGGGAGGTTTATTACAGGCATTTATCAGCCGATAATGATCAGCGTAGGTGAAGGAAAAGCGGCGCTTATTTCCCAGCTGTCTGCAGGTGTACGCCGGGTCAGCGGGCCCTAGCATACCTTTGCTGATCTGTGATACTTTCTGCATTATAAATGCTTGAGAAGATTTATTCCTCTAAGGAAAATGTTATGTAATTGGTTCCTAGTGCACCTGGAAGTGCTAAAAATACATGAAATATAGCAGTGGTCTCCAGCTGCAGGCTGTCAGGGCATGCTGGGAGTTGTGGTTTTGCAACAGCTGGAGAAGCACAGGTTGGGAAACACTGAATTATAAAGAACGCTAATCAGCAAGCTGTCAATCAATGCTGGGAGCAGGGCCGGCGCCAGGCACAGGCAAGGCAGGCAGCTGCCTAGAGCGCCCTCATGATGAGGGTGCAGCTCTGTCCCCTGCAAGGACGCCCCCTGGTCCTCACTCAGGTCCTATTTGGCTGGTAGATGAGGGAAATGTGAGAGGGATAATGTACAATGAGGGACAATCGAAAAAACATTTTCAAATCAACTGATGCCCGAAAATAATGCAGATTTGTAAATTACTTCTATATAAAAACTCTTCATCCTTCCAGTACTTATCAGCTGCTGTATGCTCCAGAGGAAGTTGTGTAGTTCTTTCCAGTCTGACCAAAGTGCTCTCTGCTGCCACCTCAGGAACTGTCTAGAACATGAGCGAATCCCTATAGCAGACCTCTCCGGCTCTGGACAGTTCCTAAAACGGACAGAGGTGGCAGCGGAGAGCACTGTGTTCCCATTATATTTTCTGCCTTTTTCACTGCTCTGGTTTTGTTTTTTCTAATCTTTAAAAGGTTCCAGCTGAAAAGCCTTTCTGACCTGTCAATCACACGCATCACTTCTGTGGTGGTCCAGCAGCTGAGGCCCTCAGTGATGTTGAGAACAAGGGTGGTCCCGTCAGACCAGAGATGGCTTCACGTGCCCTTCATTGTAGCTAATTAAAGCTTTTGCAAGCTCCAAGTGGCACTTGAAGGAATGAATACATTGAATTCCAGCGGGAAAAAGTGTTTTCTGGTGGTCCGCGCCACAAGTTGGTATGCATGGAAGTATATTTCAAGATTTTCAGAACTACTGTAATTCCGCCATGGATCTTGTAGGGCAGTGTTTCCCCAACCTGAGTGCCTCCAGCTGTTGCAAAACTACAACTCCCAGAGGCTGTCCGGGCATGCTGGGAGTTGTAGTTTTGAAACAAATAGGGCCGTCCCCGGTTGGGAAACATTGTTGTAGGGACATGGTCTTGTATGTTTTTGGGAATATTCACTTGCAATGGGGTTCTTTTCGATAGATTTCCACAAGGACATTAAAAAGAAGTTGCAGGAAATGATTGTACAGGTACTACTACCCCCATCATCATCATCCCCTATACTTGCAGGATTGTATGAGATCACATGGCTAATGGGGCCCTGTTACAGATTTTGCATTTGCACCGAAAAAAAAAATTCAAAAAAATTCAAAAAATTTCCAGTCTTTTTTAGCTTGAAAAAAAATTTTTTTTTTGGGAGCTGTAAAACTATTGCTCAAAATTCAGTGCATGTATATAGTCTGATTATATTTCTTCCCAGTACAGAAGAGGGAGGGGGGGGGGGGTCTTTGTTAGCCCCTCTGTGACCCTAGGGTCAATGCCCCAACCCGTTATTTCTAATAAAGCAGCGCCTCTGAAGAGGGGAGTCCTGAGCTAATTCTTGCCACCAAATAGTAAAGGTGATGAGGCCCATCTTTGTCTAAGAGCCCCATAGTTGTTGCCTGTTCAACCTCTCGGATATAACATAGGTCAATATTTTTAGGATACGTACAGTTGGTTGTGATAACCTTGTAGTCGTTCTCCCTCACGTTATGTTGGTGATGATGAAGATGATAATGGATTCTATACTTTGTCTCTGAGGTCCTTTAAAGGGGTACTCCCGTGGAAAACTTTTTTTTTTTTTTTTTAGATCAACTGGTGCCAGAAAGTTAAACAGATTTGTAAATTACTTCTATTAAAAAATCTTAATCCTTCCAGTACTTTTTAGAGGCTGTATACTACAGAGGAAATGTTTTTCTTTTTGGATTTCTCTTATGTCACGACCACGGTGCTCTCTGCTGACCTCTGCTGTCCATTTTCGGAACTGTCCAGAGCTGGAGAAAATCCCCATAGCAAACATATGCTGCTCTGGACAGTTCCTAAAATTTACAGCAGAGGTCAGCAGAGAGCACTGTGGTCGTGACCATAAGAGAAATCCAAAAAGAAAAACATTTCCTCTGTGGTGTATAGCCCCTTAAAAGTACTGGAAGGATTAAGATTTTTTAATAGAAGTAATTTACAAATCTATTTAACTTTCTGGCACCAGTTGATTAAAAAAAAAAAGTTTCCATGGAAGAACCCCTTTAAAGGACCTCAGAGACAAAGTATAGAATCCATCATCATCTTCATCATCACCAACATAACATGAGGGAGAACGACTACAAGGTTTAAAGAAGTACTCCAGCAAAAATTTACATATTCCTATCCACAGGATAGGGGATTACAGGGGGGGTCCGATTGCTGGGGCCCCCCCCCCCGCGATCACCGGGACAGGACCCCGGCGTTCTTAGTGAGGAGCATTTGTCGTCTTCTGGTAGACGGCATGCGCTTCATTCATTTATATGGGAGCGCCAATGATGCCCAAATACTCTACTCGGGTCTTTTCATCGCTCCCATAGGAATGAAAGGAGATGCAGCATTGCACTCCTCACTGAGCGCTGGGTTGATAGTGGGGGGCCCCAGCTGTCAGACCCCCCACGATCAGCTGTGGACAGGGGATAAGTTATTTTTCGCCAGAGATCTCCTTTAAGACTCCATCTTCTGCTGCTGTCAGAAATTGTCAGCTAGAACAATAAGACCTGTTTGACCCTCAGTGTGTCAAAGATGAATGAGACATGTTTCGCTCTCACTATTTCTGTCCTTGTCTACATTAACACATGAAAATGGTAATGTAGTCTTTATGGAGTGAGACGAGACCCCCAGAGCACAGCTGTCACATGTTCTCATCATTGACCTGATTATAGGTGTGACGGTCAGTCATCTGAACTGAGAAATTAGACTGCAGTCTGGTGGAAATCTTCAGGATAAACATCTCACGTTTGCAGTGAAGTGTCTGACAGTCGGTCTCGGAGGGAATAGTCTGCACCATTTTTCCTTAGCTCTGAAGGCTTCTAATGTCAGGTGAGAGAGGCAATTACACAGTCATTAGGCTGGCTATCATCACATCAGATCTCCACCAGACAGGTGGGAATGTCCCTCAAGATCAGGAAGACTTCATCATTCTTACCAAAGAAAATATTCAATTTAGTATGTTCTGTAGGGGTAAGAACCTTTCTCTGAATGTTCTCATTTACGCCAAGGTCATACAGGACAGTACGGCGCAGCTGCATCTTTCTTAACCATAATAAGGAGTATCAGTCCTCAAGGAACCATTCTGGGCTATGGCCAAAGGAATACAGGATCAAAAAAATGCACCAAACTGGGCAGCTTTCAGATGCTTTAATTTTTGCCACAACACCCAAACCGTAAGGTGATCTAAAGATGACTATACATATTGGATACGTGTCAGACAAACATGCCAATTTTGGGGCCTCCAACACCCCCCCATGCCAAATGTCAGAGAGATAAGGATCAGGCTTTTGTTTTGGCAGAGATATGCTGCTGCCAGAGATGTCTGGAAGTGGCCTTCTTGCCTTTCCCTGTTGAAAACACAGCCAAGCATGCATGTTTTGGGGGCAATTGGGGAAGATTGCTGATTTAGCATTCGGGGCATTTGGTCAGCAGTAACTGCCCATTCCTTATCTCCCTGACATCTTCTGTTGTAATTTTAGGCCCTAATACGTATTAAGTGGTTGACGGGTGTTGCCAAAATTGTTGGGTTTAGACGACATTTATGGCCAGCTTTAGAGCCAATTGAATACCATCTCCCAACACTTAGGCTAGGTTCACACTGCAGAATTTCTGGGCAGAATCTCTGCCGGAGATCAACCCAGCGGCACTAGGACCAAGCAGACTGCATTGCTGCCCCCCTAGACTTCAATGCATTCTGGGTAGATCTTTTGGGAGATCTGCTCAGAAATGCATTGCCATCTATGGGAATGGCAATGTAGTCTACGCAGTCCTAGTGCCGCCAGCTTGATCTCCAGCAGAAATTCTGCCCAGAAATGCCACAGTGTGAACCTAGCCTTAAGGTCTATTCACACGGTGGAACCTCCGCTTGCCGAATTCCACCTCAAATTAAATCCCATAGACTTCTATGGGATTCCACACACTCCCATTCACACTGCTAAATTTCCGCTTGTGGAATTCTGCTAGCGGAATTCCACAAGCGGAAATTCAGCAGTGTGAATGGGAGTGCGGAATCCCATAAAAGTCTATGGGCTTTAATTTGAGGCGGAATTCCTCAAGCGGAAATTCTGCCGTGGGACTAGACCCTTAGTCTAGGTTCACACTGTAGAATTTCTGGGCAGAATTTCTGCTGGAGATCGCGCCGGCAGCACTAGGACCGCGCGGAATACATTGCCGTCCCCATAGATGGCAATGCATTTCTGAGCAGATCTCCCAAACGATTCACCCAGAAATGCATTACAGTCTATGGGGGCAACAATGCAGTCTGCTCAGTCCTAGCGCCGCTGGCTCGATCTCCGGCAGAAATTCTGCCCAGAAATTCCGTAGTGTGAACCCAGCCTTAGACTACCCATGGGTTCTATGGAAGTAAAGTTAGGTAATTTTAGCATACTATGGTTGTGAAACTACAAGTATCTTGGTGTTGGGGCTGCACCACTGCATTGTGTAAGGCCTCGTTCACACGGCAGAATTTCAGAGCAAAATCTGGCAGATAAATTCCATTGCAGCACATGGCAGAATTTCTGCAGCGGAAACATCTTCTGTGGAAATTCCGATTTCGGCTAGCGCAGAATGAATTGACATGTCAGTTCTTTCTGCGGAATCTGCTCAGCAAATGCATTGCCTTCTATGGAGACGTCACATTCCCAAGCAGTCCTAGTGCCAACTGCGGGACGGAATGTCCGACTGGAAATTTCACAAAAATTAAGCCATATGATCATAAAATGTAGAATCTCAGTGTAGCCTTTGCATGCCATTTTGTTTTCTACGAATCCTTTCTTTTTTTTAGAATTACTTTTGTATCAGATGCCCCCCACCTCCTCCAGTTTAGTTTAATGGCCTGTTAAATTCTCTATGACATCTATTTTCTAGAGCGCCAAATCCCCAGTAATGCGTGCTCGTGTCCCCCTCCTCCTCCCATTCACCTCCCCTTCTTGTTCTCAAAATATAGCATTGAATCTGTCCAATTAACAGAATGCAAGTCGCGGTGGTTGACACAATGGAGCAATCTCAAGGGTTCCGACGCGACACAAAAGAAAAGGCCCCGATGCACTCAGCTACATTTGGGTTATTGCAGAAAATTGTGCAATTAATGTATCATTTAAGTTCCATTAAAAGAAATCCCCTTTTTCTTGGCTCGAATCCTAAAGAAAACATTAGCAGGTTTATTCTTTTTTTTTTTTAGGACGGGGAAGTGTTTTTCATTGCTAAAAGGTGAAGTCATGCAGGTTTTATTCCGTCTATGATAATAATAGAACGAGATTCGATACATCATTTCTTTGTAGCTATCGAACGGGATTTGATACATAGCTTCATTGTCTTCTTGGGTAATTTCGGAGTACGGCGTGAGCACCAATATTTATAATATTGACAAAATCATTCCTTTATTTTACCCTCGTGGAGCCAACTCCGAGGCTCTAAAATAATACAGTTGTCCTCTTGGGATCTTTGCAGACAAGTTTGCCATATTTTACGGCCTCGATGAGATTACTTGTGTTTTCAGGAGTTCTAAGGAGATCAATGTGAGTCTAAGGGGATATATATCTCAAAGACCGCATTATACTCAATGCTTTTCCTATAGACCTGTCTTAAGAGAACAGACGCTTGGTCATGTCTGTTTATTCATTTATTGTCAGGTTTATACTGAAAAATGAGCGTAAAAACTTGTGCATTTTTGCAGATGATCAGATATGAGACAGGCCTTCATTCATTGTAAGAACTCAGAACCCCTTAGTGTCTTAGAAAGGACTGTAGTGTAATTTTTATAGACCCGTCCTTATTTTTACAAATAAGAAAAGCATAGGCGGTAAAATTTCATGACCCAAAATGAGCCATGTCTAGACATTTGACGTCTAAAATTACACTCTGAAAAAGTTATCAATGCCGGTGCAGTCATTGTCCACCCTTAGACCAGTTTTAGACAAGCCACATATTTTGCACCCATATTACGGCCTCAAGTCTTATTCTAATTATGGTTTTAATTCAAGTCAGGTTGGGACTTGCAATTGTATTAAATTAATGTCTCCTATCCATAGGAGAGGGGATAATTGTTTGATCGCGGGAGGTCTGACCACTGGGATCTCCTTCATGACACATCGATTACCCTCCTGCATGGAGTGGTGGTCGGCACATGCTCTCTATGTATCTCTATGAGAGAGCCAAAGCACTGCACTCATCTTCAGCTCTTCCATAGAGATACATGGAGGGGGCGTGTTGAGGGGAGGGGTGAGAGCTGGGACACCGAGCAGGGGATCGCAGGGGACCCCCTCGATTAGACACTTATCCCCTATCCTTTGGATAGGGCCTACATTTTCCTAAACATGACTACTCCTTTAACAATCTTCATATACATTAGAAAAAAAAATTTGTATGGGGGACTCCCAACCCTCCCTCAAAGCATGGTTGGGCATGTTGATTTTAACTGGGTTATTTTGTTCTCAGAAAGATAAGACAAGTAGCGGCTTATCCCCGGTTTCTCCATCCAGAACAAATAAAACGTTGGCTGTGCCAAGTGTTCTTGTGTATGTGGTCAACAGTTCATTCTAAAGTTCATCCGGAAGCTATCTATTATGTATGGCCAGCTCAACAGTCATCTGAAGCTGGCCTTAAAGGTTTTATCCAAAACAATATGCTGCTGGGGTGAGGGGAAATAGAAAAAGCCATACTTGCCTAGCCCCAGTCCTCCACAGCTCCTGTTCGGCCCCTTCTGGTCCGTTGATCTTCTTCCTACTTCTGAGACCTTCCTGATCAGCCAATCACTGGCCAAAATGGGATACCGCTGTGGCTAGTGATAGGCTGAGCAGGCAGGTCCTGCTTAAAATGGTCCTCGCGGAAGCAGGAAGTAAATGATCAGAAGACTGGACAATGATAAACGCAAGATGTGGGGGACCGGTTTAGGTAAATACATCTTTTTTTTTTCTTCTTATAACCCCCCCCCCCCCCTTCCCTCTCTGCAGTAGCATATCGTTTTGTTTATCAAATATTGGATAGCCCTGTTAACCCCTTAAAGGAAATCTGTCATCAGAATCACCCGCACTAAACCTGTTACACAGGCTTGTAGTGCGGGTGATCCTGATTAAAATGCTTCTTACCCGGTTAAAAATGGTTCAGCGGCTCTTAAGATATCTATATCTTTAGTTTTCTGTTCTTCCCTGGCTTGGGACTCAGTGGGAGGTCTTATCATCTCGGACTCGGCTACACGTCATTCTAGCTGGGCGGAGCGGTTGCCCGGCTCATGAATATTCATGAACTTATCCTTGTGGTCTAACTTCTTTTTCTAGGTCTGGTGGGGAGGGCCGCGCATGCGCCGCGTTCCGTACAACCGGAAGCGGCGTTCTCCCCCCGACTTCACTCGAGCTGCGGCCCTATACAAGTAAGAAGACGGGCTGCATGAGTGAAAAGCCAGGGGTGGGAGGAAGGGAGGGACGGAGGGTGTTTTTATTCACAAACTGAAGGAACAAGCTTTTCACTCATGCAGCCCGTCTTCTTACTTGTATAGGGCCGCAGCTCGAGTGAAGCCGGGGGGAGAATGCCGCTTCCGGGCGTACGGAACGCGGCGCATGCGCGGCCCTCCCCACCAGACCTAGAAAAAGGAGTTAGACCACGAGGATAAGTTCATGAATATTCATGAGCCGGGCGGCCGCTCCACCCAGCTAGAATGACGTATAGCCGAGTCCGAGATGATAAGACCTCCCACTGAGTCCCAAGCCAGGGAATAATAGAAAACTAAAGATATAGATATCCTAAGAACCGCTGAACCATTTTTAACCGGGTAAGAAGCGCTTTGATCAGTATCACCCGCACTACAAGCCTCTGTAACAGGTTTAGTGCGGGTGATTCTGATGACAGATTTCCTTTAAGGACGCAGGGAATACATGTACGCCCTGTGCCCTCTACCCTTCTATGACAGGGGCTGAGCAGGCATCATAGCGGAATGGTTACGTAGGATCAGCATACATTATAGTCTAAATCTGTGTTTTCCAGCTAGGGTGCCTCCAGCCTTTGGCTGTGCGGGCATGCTTGGAGTTGTAGTTTGCTATACTTGGATGCATCTTGGTTAGGAAACACTGGTCCATATAGTAGTACTAGCTCAACTTTCTACAGATAATGAATTATATTTACATAGGGGATAGCACCAAGTATCTGGAAGATAGATAGAGCAGAACTTCAGGCAAAGTTCAGATGGTGGTGCACACAGCTAAATAGGCTCAGGTCAGGAGCCAATGGACATATCCAAAGAAGGCAGCTACAGCACTCCAAATTGCAAAACAGAGTGGTAGCTTTATTCCAAATCAACACATAGGTGCAATGTTTCAGCTGCCATAGCAGCCATTTTCAAGAAAGATAGATAGATAGATATGAGATAGATAGATATGAGATCGATAGATAGATATGAGATAGATAGATAGAAAGAACATAGACATAAGTGAGATAGATAAATAGATGGATGGATAAATAGATATGAGATAGATAGGTATGAGATAGATAGATATGAGATAGATAGATATGAGATAGTAAAGTTGAAGCAGTGGCACTCCAAGCTGGTGAAATAAAGTGATGTCTTTATCTACTCCAAAGTGAGCTACGTTTCGGCAGCCTCCCGATGCCTTTGTCAAGGCATGTCCACCATTTTGTTGCTTGACAAAGGCAGTGGGAGGCTGCCGAAACGTAGCTCACTTTGGAGTAGATAAAGACATCACTTTATTTCACCAGCTTGGAGTGCCACTGTTTCTACTTTACTACATTATTTTGGATCTCTGACCCAGATCAACAACAGTCTGGCACCCGTTCACCTTTATCGCAGGAGTGCTGCTTCCCTCCTCTACTAGATATGAGATAGATAGATAGATATGAGATAGATGGATAGATAGATATGAGATAGATAGATAGATATGAGATAGGTAGATAGATAGATAGACAGAACATAGATATAAATGAGATAGATAAATAGATGGATGGATAAATAGATATGTAGATAGATAGATAGATAGATAGATAGATATGAGATAGATAGATAGATAGATAGATAGAAGAGCAGCACTTCTAAAACAATAATGGCAGGGTGCCAGCGGTGTGATGACCAGGTCACAGGTATCTACTTGTATAGAAGAATCACTGCAGCACTCCCATTAAAGGTGTAAAAATGATGTAGCTTTATTCCATAATGAATACAAAGACGATGTTTCAGCTGATTTTATCAAGGCTTGATAAGGCTGCATGGGCAGCTGAAACGTCACCTTTGTATTCATTATGGAATAAAGCTACATCATTTTTACACCTTTAATGGGAGTGCTGCAGTGATTCTTTAACTTCTAGATAAATAGATACATTGATAGATAATATGAGATAGATAGATAATGAAAATGATAAGATTCCTAATTCCCATACAACAACACAGTATTAACACCAGTATGTAATGCCGTATCTGTCATTGCAATCTACACCGCCTTCCGGAACAGTCCATACCTCTGCCCCTGGTGCTGCGCTCTTGCTTATATTTCCTTTCCTGTCATCTGATATGGTCTCATTACTATCCCGCTGTCGGCTGCTGCATCAGGGGGTTTATTTTATTTCAATTTGGTTGCAGCATTTTTAATAATCATATATCTATATCTGTGTCTCATTCTCAGCCACCATAAACTCAATTTATACAGCTGTTCCCCGGAATGAAAATATTCTCGCGTCTTAATTTAATTTTCGTACAATCACTTGTGTGTCAGAAAAAGACAGTCCTGACAGTCTGTTGGAATAGATTGTACGTGACTTCTTGTTTAAGACTATTGGAAGTAAATGTCACTGACTGCACTCAATTTGGGGGTCATTTATCAAGGCCCTTATTGGCCTATATTTTTGCAAAGCCGCTGCGCATAGCGTTCACCGCATTTATGATACAACATCCTAGCAGAGTAGCGAGATTGTAAAAATATAGGGCAGCCATTGGTATCAGCGTCTATTGTTGGTGGGCACACATGCGGAGATCTTGACTAGGTTCATGGTGGCCGCACAACTGACTGATGATATCGGGGGAGAGAAAGGATGGGTGTGTCGAATTTCAACTGGACAACTCTATCGTTCTGGGAGATATGTTATTTCCTATGGCCACGTTCACATATGCCAGTAAACGTATGTGGCTGAAACCAAGCCCCATGCATTCACCAATGGCCATGCAATGTTGCTAAAAAATCCCGACAACATCTCATGACCTTTGGTGAACCCTTGGGTCAGGGCTTCGCCCACACCAGTATGCCGGAACATGGTTTTCGGAAAGGACTTCAAAACTCGCCTACCAAAGCAAACAATGATAAATGTCCCCCTATGGGGGACATTTATCATTGTTTGTTTTGGTAAGGGTGCATGCACACCACGTTTTTGCTATACAGTTCCCGGATACCGTTTCAAGTTAAAAATCATACGGAACCGTATAGAAAACCGTATGCATTGACTTAACATTGTTAACCGTATGTCAAACGCGTCATCCGGTTTAGTCCGTTTTGCGTCTTATACGGTTTTGTTGTTTTTTTTACCTGTACCCAAAACCGTAGTCTACCACGTTTTAAACCGTATACATATTTTTTTTAACATGGGAGTCCATGGGAACCGTACAGAACTGTATGTGCATACGGTTCCATCCGGTTTTCACCATACAGTTTTTGACTTTGTACAGTTTTTTTTCTTGGAATTTCAATCAAACAAGTGAAACTTTATTCAAAATGGAGTGAAAAGTTAAAAACGTATACGTTTTTTTTCTTAAAAAACGGATGCAACCAGACATCATTTTTCAAACCGTATACAGGTTGAAATTTGTATACATGTTTTGATACAGTTTAGTCCGGTTTTGAGGAATCAGTTTTTCATCAAAAACCTGATACGGGAACTGTACTGCAAAAACGTGGTGTGCATGCATCCTAAGGCTCCTTTCACACTAGTGATTTCTCCGTTATTGAAGTTCCGTCACATGTTCCGTCACGATTTTTGGCTAAAACCGGCCGTTACAAAACCCCTGACGGCTAAATCGCATTGCAGCCTATGGGATTTTGTAACTGCCCGTTTGCACCCGTATATATGCCGGTAATTCATTACGGACGTTATAAAGTGACGGGACATCGTGGCGGAAAAATTACTGCCAGTTCTGAAGGCATTTCTTTTTTTTTCTTTAATTTTGCTTATGTGCTACATATTTATCATACTAAGGCTGGGTTCACACCACGTATTTCAAATACGGTATACGGTATACCGTATACGGTTTTCCGCAAAAAAACGTATACGACCATATACGAAACCGTATGCATAGAAAATGCATTGTAAACCGTATTCCAAATGTTGTGTACGGTTGCATCCGTTTTGCCTCGGATACAGTTTTGCCGATTTTTCAACCGTAGGCAAAAACGCTGTCGACCACATTTTGTTCCAAACTCTTGGAGCAGGCGGTGGGGGGGCGCGATGTCATGACCACACCCCCTCGTGATGTCACACCGCACCCCCTCAATGCAAGTCTGTGAGAGGGGGCGTGATGGCCATCACGCCCCCTCCCATAGACTTGCATTGAGGGGGTGTGGTGTGACATAGCGACACCCACTGCCTGCTCCAAGACTTGCATTGAGGGGGGCGCAGTGTGACATCACAAGAAGCGTGGCCGTGACGTCACAACCCCCACCGCTTGTACCCAGTGTTCTAAACGCCCGCCCGATGCTGCACAGAGATCGCGGGGTCCCAGCTGCAGGACCCCCGGGATCAGACATCTTATCCCCTATCCTTTGGATAGAGAATAAGATGTCTAGGGGCGGAATACCCCTTTAAAGGGGTACTCCGGTGGAAAACTTTTTTTTTTTTTTTTTAAATCAACTGCTGCCAGAAAGTTAAACAGATTTGTAAACGACTTCTATTAAAAAATCTCAATCCTTCCAGTACTTATTAGCTGCTGAATACTACAGAGGAAATTCTTTTCTTTTTGAAACACAGAGCTCTCTGCAGATAAAACGAGCACAGTGCTCTCTGCTGACATCATGACCACAGTGCTCTCTGCTGACATCTCTGTCCATTTTAGGAACTGTCCAGAGCAGCATATGTATTCTATGGGGATTTTCTCCTACTCTGGACAGTTCTTAAAATGAACAGAGATGTCAGCAGAGAGCACTGTGCTCGTGATGTCAGCAGAGAGCTCTGTGTTCCAAACAGAAAAGATCGCTCTATGCGTAATGACGGGCGATACAGGGGCCGGAGCAGCGTGACGTCATGGCTCCGCCCCTCGTGACATCACGGCCCGTCAATACAAGTCTATGGGAAGGGGGCGTGGCGGTCGTCACGCCCCCTGCCATAGACTTGCATTAAGGGGACGGGCCGTGATGTCACGAGGGGCGGAGCCATGACGTCACGCTGCTCCGGCCCCTGTATCGCCCGTCATTACGCATAGAGCGATCTCGCTCTGTGCAGTAATGATGGCGGGGTGCCGCAGTGGCGATCCCCGGGGTCCCCAGCAGCGGGACCGTGGCGATCTGACCTCTTATCCCCTATCCTTTGGATAGGGGATAAGATGCCAGGGGCGGAGTACCCCTTTAAGATTTTTTTAATAGAAGTAATTTACAAATCTGTTCAACTTTCTGGCACCAGTCGATTTAAAGAAAAAAGGTTTTTATCCCTTTTAAGGACAACATTTGCCTCTTGAAGGCGACTTTCTGATAAAGTTATATCTCCCTTTTAAGTCTTTCCATCCTCGCCGTTCACGGTTCATTCGGGGACTGTTGTGTTTTAGAAGACATGTTGCGTCTACGTGAGCCTGTTTTGGAGGCCGCAGTTTTACCAGCACAGGCTCGGTGCCTGGATGAGGCCGGCTGCTGACAGCTCGTGTGTACGCTGATTAAAATAAAGTTTCCTCAGCCGCTCCTACTTCCTTCACATTCAGCCCATCTTCTGCTGGAATTTATGACACTGCTTTTGATTTTTCCTTATTTATTTCACTTCTTCTTATCTCACTGGTGGGAGGCTGTGGCGCCAATAATGATAAGGGAGCACAGATGAACAGCGGGAAACCAGCTTCAATCAGAACTGTTAAAACAGCCCTGCCAGGCCCGCTCCATCAGGGGGTAATCAGGCTTGGCAGCGTGCCTTAAGTATGGGCTCCTGGCAGGCTCCTTCATGGTCCTAGTGCTTTTAGAGTCTTTTTTTTAAAAAAGCTCTAACTTTTCTGTATTCTTTAACTACACCGGTGGAAATATGCTCACAATTGGGAGCTTTATCATAAAGTATTCAAGTACAGTGATCCCTCAACATACGATGGTAATCCGTTCCAAATGGACCATCGTTTGTTGAAACCGCCGCATGTTGAGGGATCCGTGCAATGTAAAGTATAGGACAGTGGTCTACAACCTGCGGACCTCCAGATGTTGCAAAACTACAACACCCAGCATGCCCGGACAGCCGTTGGCTGTCCGGGCATGCTGGGTGTTGTAGTTTTGCAACATCTGGAGGTCGGCAGGTTGAAGACCACTGTTATTGGAGGTTATACTCACGTGTCTTCACGCTCCGGACGCTGCCCGGGATGTCGCCTTCCATCGCTGTCGCCGCGTCCCCTGGGTGTCCCCGACGCTCCGGCAAGGCCTCTGCTTCCCCGGCATCCTCGCTCTCCGTCGCCGCCATCATGTCGCTACGCACGCTGCTCCTATTGGATGACGGGACGGCGTGCGTGACGACGTGATGAGGACGATGGAGAGCGCCGACGATGCAGGGGATCCTGAAGAGGACGCGCCGGAGCCCCGAGGACAGGTAAGTGATCGTCAGCGGAGCACACGAGGCACCGTAAACGGCTATCCGGTAGTTGCTGAAGCAGTCTGCGCTGCCGGATAGCCGTTAATGCGATGGCCCCAACATACAAAAGCATCGTATGTTGATGCAGCCTCTGAGAGGCCATCGTATGTTGAAATGATCGTATGTCGGGGCCATCGTAGGTCGGGGGGGGTCACTGTATACAGCTAATTGTAGCACCCTACTAGTGTTGGGCGCGAATATTCGCATTTCGAATTTTTATCGCAAATCCGCGAATATTGCGAATATATTCGCTATATATTCGAAATTGCGAATATTCGTTTTTTTCCACATATTTGCATATTCCTTCTTTTCACTTGTGGGCCAATTAGAATGATGCAAATACACCTGTCAGAGGTTATCAACAACATCCCTAGCAACCAATAGTAAAGTTGCCCACCCCCCTCACTGTTTTCTTCCTTGAATACGCGAATATGCGAATATAACGAATACGCGAAATTTGCGAATATAGGACGAATATTCACCTATATATTTGCAAAATATCGCGAATTCGAATATGGCCAATGCCGCTCATCAGTACACCCTGCCAGCTCATGGTTGGTACTTAGTTGAAGCATGCTTTTGCAACAGCTGGAGGTACCCTGGTTGAATAAGATTGTTTTTAAAGTGTACCTATCATATCACAGAAAACAAAATGCCTTTTATGTGTCTAGCTTCTGTATTTGGCCTACAAATCCCTCTGATCTTCTGCTTACTCATTCTGACAACCACTGCTCAAGAAGGGGCGTGTCCAAGGCAAGCACTGAGCCCACCCTTACTCACCATGCATTTACTTCCTCCCTGAGTCTGCTGTGCTGTGCTGGGTCTCTTCATCCAATCACTGCAGGCTCCTCTGTTATCCCCTCTTCTCTGTTTTCATGCTGCAGTCTGATAGGACAGGAGTGAGCACAGAGGAGTGCTTGAAACTATAGAATTTTCTGTCCCTCACATCACTTTAAGTATGAGCTGTTTAAAGGGGCCCTCAGCTGCCTCAGCGTTCGGAACATTTTGTTCCGAACACTTGGAGCAGGCGGCGGGGGTCGTGACATCACTGGCACGCCCCTTGTAACAACAGATGCTCCGCCCCCTACCATAGACTTGCATTGAGGGGGCGTGGTGTGATGTCATGAGGGGTGTGGCAGTGATGTCACGACCCCCACTGCCTGCTCCTTGCACTCTTTATGGTAAATAAAAAATATTTCTAATATACTTTGTTAAAAAAAATGAAGTTTTCTATGTTTTATTTGTGCTTAAAAAAGCTCAAGAGCACATTTTCCCCATCTCATACACAGACTTAGGACCAAAGCCCAAACACAGAAAGTGCTGAGGGGTGGGGGTGGGGGAGGTGTCCAACCAACAGCATATGGCAGTTAAGTGTGAGAGGAGCTATGATTGGATGAGGCTGGACACACACCCCCTCAGCACTCCAGGCTGCACTTCCTGTGTTTGGGCTTCGGTCCTAAGTCTGTGTATACGATGGGGAAAATGTGCTCTTGAGCTTTTTTAAGCACAAATAAAACATAGAAAACTTCATTTTTTTTTTAAACAAAGTATATTAGAAATAATTTTATTTACCATAAGGAGTGCAATAGCAAAAATACATTTTAATGAGAGTTACCCTTTAATGGAAGTCTGGGGAGACACTAGAACATTGAAGGAGATGGAAGTAGGACATTTCTTGTGTTCCTGGAGCCCTGTCCCTTGCAGCGGTGTACCTGTATAATAGAGAGGACGCCTCGGCAGCCAATTTATTGTGTAAGGGCTTTAATTAGCGCGAAGCGGCGGAGATGCGGGGGCAGCGAGGACATTCTGGACAAGAACAGCAATTGAGCGTTGGGCTCAGCCTTTCAGTTCATTCTCGCCACAACATCGAGCAGACAAGTGCGGCCGTTGTCCTCACACCTATTAACATCCAGTCCTCCTGGTGAGAGTTCCCCGCAGCAATAAGTGACAGCAATAGATGTGTTCCGCCTCGCCGGCCACCACTTGAGACTCCTATAATACCACATCTAATAGGAAGCAGTTTTTATTTCCTCCTCCTTTGCTTCTATAATAAAGAGAAGTCCATTATTTGGTACACCGGGAGCCATCTTTTATCATCTCACTGCCCAAGGCGGAATAATAATAGTCACAGGGCAACCTCTAGATTTTATTAGAGTCGCATTATTTGAACATTATATGAAATGATTCTGGATATAATGCACGATCATACCCAGACAGCCATCAGTCTTGGGCTAAGTTTACGCTTTTTTTTTTTTTTTCTCGTTTTTTTTTCTACCTGAAAAAAAACACCAGGTGCAGTTTTCCATAACATTTTTTTCCCTGCGTTTTTCACATGATAAATCACGTGATTATTTCCTCATGTTAGTCAAGGATTTCCACTGAAGCCACTAAGCCCAAAACCGTAAAAATAGAAAATAAAACGCCAAAGATTAGTGAAAAAATGCCAAAGGAATAAACACCAAGTTAGTTTAGCATCTCATCAATCCCAATTGGCGCATTGATGCAAAGTGTATATTACCTTTTTAATTCTATTTTTTTTAATTATAATAATAATAACTATTTATATAGCGCACACAGATTCCACAGTGCTGTACAATCAAATTGGTCCCTATCCTCATTGGGGCTTAGGGTACGTTCAGAAGAGAGGATTTACAGCGCGTATTTTGCTGCGGATCCGCCGCTGAAGGACCTCTGTATGCTGCCTTTATATGTGCCTGCTCGGAGCGGCAGTACGCCGCTACAAGCAGACACACTGCAATGTACGAGTCGCCGGACGCATGCGCAGTATACTCGCGCATCGTGGCAGCTCTCGGCCTAGCTCATAGAGCAGAGGGAGCGGCTGTGATGTGTGCGAGTACACCGCGCATGCGTGGCGATTCGCGCATCGCTTCAGTGTATCTACACGTAGCAGCATATTGCTGCTCCGAGCAGGCACTTGTAAAGGCACCATACAGAGGTCCTTCAGCGGCGGATCTGCAGTGAAATACGTGTGGAAAATCCGCTCGTCTGAATGTACCCTTACAATCTAAACCTATGTTTTGAAGTGTGGGAGGAAACCCAGGCAAACACGGAGAGAACATACAAACTCGTTGCAGATGTTGGGGGAAGATTTATCAAAACCCGTCCAGAGGAAGTTGCTGAGTTGCCCATAGCAACCAATCAAATTGCTTCTTTCATTTTTCAGAGGCCCTGTCAAAAATGAAAGAAGCGATCTGATTGGTTGCTATGGGCAACTCAGCAACTTTTCCTCTGGACAGATTTTGATAAATCTCCCCCCATTGTCCTTTGTTGGATTTGAACCCAGGAACCAAGCGCTGTAAGGAAACAGTGCCAAACACTGAGCCATTGTATTTTATTGTTCTATATATTGAATCCTTCTATTATTTGAGATTGTGTAGATTTTAAATGATTCTACATCTTTAATTATGTTATAGTTTTTTGTATTACAATGATGTAAAGTATATATATATATATATATATATATATATATATATATTATTATTATTATTTTTATTTTTATTTTCTAAATGTTGTATTATTTAATTGTTCTACATGTTTTGTTCATTTATTCTAGATTTTGCTCTCTGTTAAACGTCTGCAAAGTGGATAATATTCCCCAGGGTCTGGTATAAATAGGAACATCGGGGGAGATTTATCAAGACCTGTGTAGAGGAAGAGTGGTGCAGTTGCCCATAGCAACCAATCAGATCGCTTCTTTCATTTAAAAAAAAAAAAAATCCTGCAGAGGAAAACTTGGCCAGTTGCCCATAGCAACCAATCAGATCGCTTCTTTCATTTTTCACTGGCCTTCATAAAAATAAAAGCAGCAATCTGATTGGTTGCTATGGGCAACTGCACCACTTTTCCTCTACACAGGTCTTGATAAATCGCCTCTCAATCTCTGTACAATGACACAGACCGTGTTGGAACTTTTTAAATAGAGAGAGAGCGAACCATTGTACTCGCGCCTTTATCTGATTTCAATTCCCTTCTCTCTCGTAGTGGATCGAGGGTACTTTGGCGAACATAAATTCTTTGTTTCTACCCAAATGTCCTCCTCCGTCGCAGCTGCTTGCGGGATTCTGCCTAAACAAAGACAGAAAAACGGATTTGTCCTCCGTCCATTGGAAGGAATACTGTGACCAGAGGTGCACCTTCCACGAATCGGAGGCTGGGACACAATACTCACAATATCTATAACGTCTAGGGCAGTGTTTTCCCAACCGGGGTGCCTCCAGCTGTTGCAAAACTACAACTCCCAGCATGCCCGGACAGCCTTCGGCTGTCCGGGCATGCTGGGAGTTGTAATTTTGCAACAGCTGGAGGCACTCTGGTTGGAAAAACACTGCACTAGGGATATGCCGTACATTGGGAATAGTCCTGGCACCCATAGGGTTAAAGGTTATATTGAGATTTCTCGGAGAGCTCCAAATCATATTGAAAGTGGCTTCCTGCTGCTTTGTTTTATAGCTCTGACTAGCAGCGTTACATTCCTTCTGCTGACTGTGTAGCTGTACTGTATATAGAGACAGTCTGGTCTCCACATTGTACACATGCGGTATAATCACATCCAGCATGTGCGCCGCGCTCCTCCCGATTATTGCAATCATTCGTCCTGCCATTCGCATATGGAGACCGAAAACCATTCCAGCCCTTTCAGGACTGCCGTCATTTCCCATATTGCTTCACGTGCTAAACATTATGGCCGTCGTAGTTTGTGATTGCGCGGCATGGTAACTTTTCCTGTCCTGTTATTTACTTCTGTGGTCGTGGATTCTTTATTCTTCATTTTAGGACAATTTTATTACTATTAGTGCATTGATGTGCACATATAGAGGAACTTACAAAAAAAAAGTCATTTTGTAAATACACTGCATTACTTTTTATAAAAGTACTGATCCTGAATTTCAACTTGTATTATACCCCAGAGCTGTACTCACTATTCTGCTGGTGAGGTCAATTTATACATACATTACATTACTTATCCTGTACTGATCCCAAGTTTTATCCTGTATTATAATCCAGAGCTGTACTCACTATTCTGCTGGTGAAGTCACTGTGTACATACATTACATTACTTATCCTGTACTGATCCTGAGTTATATCCTGTATTATACTCCAGAGATGTACTCACTATTCTGCTGGTGGGATCACTGTGTACATACATTACATTACTTATCCTGTACTGATCCTGAGTTATATCCTGTATTATACTCCAGAGCTGTACTCACTATTCTGCTGGTGAGATCACTGTGTACATACATTGCATTACTTATCCTGTACTGATCCTGAGTTATATCCTGTATTATACTCCAGAGCTGTACTCACTATTCTGCTGGTGAGGTCACTGTGTACATACATTACATTACTTATCCTGTACTGATTCTTAGTTATATCCTGTATTATACTCCAGAGCTGTACTCACTATTCTGCTGAGGAGGTCACTGTGTACATACATTACATTACTTATACTGTACTTATCCTGAGTAACATTATACTCCAGAGCTATACTCACTATTCTGCTGGTGGGGTCACTGTGTACATACATTACTTATACTGTACTTATCCTGAGTAACATTATACTCCAGAGCTGTACTCACTATTCTGCTGGTGGAGTCACTGTGTACACACATTGCTTATCCTATCAGTATAGGATAAGTAATCTATGTACACAGTGACTTCACCAGGAGAATAGTAAGTGCAGCTATGAAGATCCAAAGTTATATACTGTATTATACTGCAGAGCTGTATGCACTTTTGTATGATATTGGCAGTCCTCAAGGAAATTCCCTGTGTTTATGTCTCCTGTCTGGTGTAGCTTAGGGTGCCTATCATGCAATTCCCCTCCAGTTACTCAGAAGCAGTGTGATTCCCAACTGCGGGGTGCACAATTTAGCTGCTGGGCTGCTGAGCCAGACCTGAGACATGCGGCCTAGTCCAGGGCAGCGAGGTCCTTTGCTCCTTGGCTACACCTTCTCGCAGGCCTCTCCTGTCGGTCTCCACAGACAACACTATGGCACTGATTTACTAAGGGTGTTGTGTAGGTTTCTTTGTGGGTTTTAATTCCCTTCAATTCTTTTTCCACTAAGGTTTCGCTACATTTTGTATTTTTCCCTACATTTTGCTTTTTTTTTTACACATGCTCTCATCTGTCGGGTTTTCCTTAGTAAATATGTTGGGTTTTTGTGAAAATGTCGGGAACACGCCCCTTTTTGATGACCATGCCCCCTTTTCCAACGACCACACCCCTTTTTTGGGTTTTCTTAGTAAAATGGAGAGTTAGTCGAGCTTTTTTCAATTCTGGTGCAAATTCTGGGGCAGACAGAATTTCTGGAGCAATGCGCCAGAATCTGGCGCACTTCCCGACAAAACATGTCGGGTTTGCAATAGTAAATGAGGGGCTATATGTGGGCTATGCACTACATCGACTCACATCCTCTTAAAGAGAAGCATTAGCTAGCAAAAGCTCTGCCGGAGTTGTAGTTTTGCAACAGCCGGAGGCACACTGGTTGGGAAACACTGCTCTGTGGTATCAGAGGCAAGAGCCCGGGGACGTGTGACCTCCATTCTGCAGTGTTGGGGGGGGGGGGGGTGATAAAAGTAGCAGCTGCTGACAACGGTTGTACATATCCCATTAGTCTGTGTAATGAGCTATTAATACTGCAATTACAGCCCATTGATTTACTCAGTAGATAATTGTCATCTTCTGCAAAGCTCCAGTGATTAATATCTCTCATTACCCGGCCGCTCCTTCATTCAGGGCACAATTGTTTAAGAGAAATCTCTTTTTAAGCACTGGTTTTTAATGCCTGAAAACAAGATACTTTCAGACAGTTTAGCAGCGGGCACAATGCACCGAACCATAAGGCATACAGATAGCGCAAGCCCAGGGCACACTTCTGCCAGCCAGGGTCGAAACGTAATTAGGAGCTGAGACAATGGCTTATTGTAGGAGTGATCACGAAAACCAGGTAGCTCCGCACGAGGACATTTTTATTATACATGTATTATATCAACGGGAAAAAAAATCAATAACCCTATAATATAAAGTATACACATCATGTCTACATTACAGAGCGTCCCTATGACTTATAACATCATTCCTGGGGACCGTGGGAATATTTATGTGTTAAGAACTAGGACCCAGAATTATGAAGATAAATAGTAGAATGAGGAGTCTCTAAATGGATATACCCATAAATACTGAGACTATTGTAAGAAGAGGAAGAGCGATTGTTTCTACAAGGCCAAAAGGCAAAAACAAAACAAAAAAACGCTATGTCAAAGAGAAGGCATCTGTCTATTTATCTCTTTATCTACCGTGTTTCCCCGAAAATGAGACACTGTCTTATATTTCTTTTTCCTCAAGAAGACACACTATGGCTTATTTTCAGGGGATGTATTAGGTTTACTGGTGTTTGTTGGGGGTGAGAGAGATAGACAGACTGTTGCTTGTTGGTGTTGGGTGAGAGAGACCCACAGTGCTGAGTAAAACGGCAGCCACAACTTTATTCTTGCCCCTAAGGACCCACAAAGCAGAACTTTCTGTTCCCCACTTTACTGAGGAGACTTTTACTTTCACTTTCTTTCTCCCTCTATGCCGTGGTTGGCAGCACGAACAGATAGACCGGGACCTGACCAAGAGCCAATCTTGTTGATGGGGCTGCCGGCACCCCTCAGATCACCTCCCAGATAGCTGCTGTCACGATGGGGCAGATGAAAAGGGCTGCCATCTTCTTTACCGCTCAGTGCCGGTACGCTTAGCCACGCCTACCACTATGTCTTATTTTCGGTTATGGCTTATATTACATCAATGCTTAGAAATTCTGCTACAGCTTATTTTATGGGGATGTCTTATTTTCAGGGAAAATCTATCTATCGATATATCGATATATCTATCTACCTACTTACCTACCTATCTACCTACTTAGCTATCTAACTCTCTACCTACCTACCTATCTCTCTCAAATCTATCTTTTTATCTTCTTATGTATCTATCTATTTATTTATGTCATATTTATCTATCTATCACATCTATCTATCGTATACATACATACTTACCTACTTAGCTATCTAACTTTCTACCTAACCACCTGTCTCTCTCATATCTATCAATCTTCCTATGTATCTATCTATCAATCTAATATCTATCTATCTAACATGTATCAATCTATGTATGTATACAAGAGGATTGCAGCAGCACACATTGGTCAAAAAATTGAGGCTCTTAGCGCACTTTTTGATCAAAACGTGTCTCCCATCCACCACGGGGAGGTGGCCTCATTTAGGATGGGACCCTAGCACAAATTCTGAGCCTAACACTCAGATACCAACCCACCTCTGCTGGGCATATAGCCTCTGACTGGGTGACATGCTGGATCCATATACAATTTAAAACACCACCTGTGAGAAAGGGGGAGGGGTGCACAGCTAAAGAGGGTGCCATTCCCCCTATGTAGTAAATACAAGCAAAAAGAAAAATAGCCAGCACAACAACCTAATACACGGGTGCGCACTGCTGTGGCAGATACAGAATATACAAAAAAGAGGATTGCAGCAGCACACATTGGTCAAAAAATTGAGGCTCTTAGCGCACTTTTTGATCAAAACGTGTCCCCCATCCACCACGGGGAGGTGGCCTCATTTAGGATGGGACCATAGCACAAATTCTGACCCTAATTCTGAGTGTTAGGCTCAGAATTTGTGCTAGGGTCCCATCCTAAATGAGGCCACCTCCCCGTGGTGGATGGGGGACACGTTTTGATCAAAAAGTGCGCTAAGAGCCTCAATTTTTTGACCAATGTGTGCCATTGGTTGTGCTGACTATTTTTCTTTTTGCTTGTATCTATGTATGTATGAATCTATCTATCTAACCATATCTATCCATCTGCAGCAATCAAGGGGAAGTGTGTAATAATAATAACGATATCTATGAAGAACATAGAAAGAAGTTGTCCATGGTGGGATTTAGACACAGGACCTGCAGCTACTGGGTGATGCTAACAACGGAACCACAGTGCTCTCCAAGTGGGATGGCTGGAATGATGAGGATTGTTTTCCTTGTATGTTGCAGCCTGGTCAAGTTCTGGTCACAAATTAAAGATAGAGGCTCTCCATGTGGAGTATTACACGTGCAAGATGGAAAAGCCACGGGGAAGCATGTAGTGAAATATGGAAAAGTTAGCCCGTCTGCAGCCTTCCTAATATTGTCGCATGCGAGATTAAGGCTTCAATCGTAATAGGAATTTCATGGCGCTGAACAGGCGGAAGGCTTGGCCCCGTTCAGCGCCACAAAATTCCTATTACAATTGAAGCCTTACTCTTGTATCCAAGTTCTGGTCACAGTAAGGTTCACAGTGGTCATGGTGGTTGGGGTCTTTTCACCAGACCTCCCACATCCATCCTTTAAGATAGCACAGTGATGAAGGGTTTGCGCTTTTGTATGATATTGGTAGTAGTCCTCCAGGAAAGCCCTGTGTATATGTCTCCTGAACGGTGTAGTTTGGCATGCTTCTTAGTGCTTAGCATGCAGTTCCTCTCCAGTTACTCTGAAGCGAGGGAAATTCCCAACTGCGGGGTGCACAAGACCTTTACTGCAATTACTTGCAGATCCTCAAAAATATATGTAGCAATTTAGACCTAAGGCATGTGGCCCAGTCAAGGTCCTCACAGGTCTGTCCGTCTCCCCAGCAACATTTTACATGGGTTATGCACTACACAAACTCACTTCCTCCTAAAGAGAAGGCTGGGCTAGCACAAGCTCCCCCTTCCTTCTAGAAGATTCCTACAGTTTTGATGTATAGAAAACCTAAGTATAAAATGATTAAAGGCACATGTAACATTTCACAGTAGAAAATATGATAATACAGGGTGGGCCATTTATATGGATGCACCTTAATAAAATGGGAATGGTTTGTGATATTAACTTCCTGTTTGTGGCACATTAATATATGTGAGGGGGGAAACTTTTCAAGATGGGTGGTGACCATGGCGGCCATTTTCAAGTCAGCCATTTTGAATCCAACTTTTGTTTTTCAATAGGAAGAGGGTCATGTGACACATCAATCTTATTGGGAATTTCACAAGAAAAACAATGATGTGCTTGGTTTTAATGTAACTTTATTCTTTCATTAGTTATTTACAATTTTCTGATCACTTATAAAATGTGTTCAATGTGCTGCCCATTGTGTTGGATTGTCAATGCAACCCTCTTCTCCCACTCTTCACACACTGATAGCAACACCGCAGGAGACATGGTAGACCAGGATTCCAGTATCCGTATACACTGCTATACACTGCTATATACACCGCGGGAGAAATGCTAGCACAGGCTTCCAGTATCCGTATACACTGCAATATACTACTATATACACCGCTGCTATATACTACTATATACACCGCAGGAGTAATGCTAGCACAGGCTTCCAGTATCCGTATACACTGCTATATACTACTATATACACCGCTGCTATATACTACTATATACACTGCAGGAGTAATGCTAGCACAGGCTTCCAGTATCCGTAGTTTCAGGTGCTGCACATCTCGTATCTTCACAGCATAGACAATTGCCTTGAGATGACCCCAAAGATAAAAGTCTAAGTGGGTCAGATCAGGAGACCTTGGGGGCCATTCATCTGACCCACGACGACCAGTCCACTTTCCAGGAAACTGTTCATCTAGGAATGCTCGGACCTGACACCCATAATGTGGTGGTCACTATCTTGCTGGAAAAACTCAGGGAACATGCCAGCTTCAGTGTATAAAGAGGGAAACACATCATCATGTAGCAATTTCACATATCCAGTGGCCTTGAGGTTTCCATTGATGAAGAATGGCCCCCTTAGACTTTAATCTTTGGGGTCATCTGAAGGCAATTGTCTATGCTGTGAAGATACGAGATGTGCAGCACCTGAAACTACGGATACTGGAAGCCTGTGCTAGCATTTCTCCTGCGGTGTATATAGTAGTATATAGCAGTGTATACAGATACTGGAAGCCTGTGCTAGCATTTCTCCTGCGGTGTATATAGTAGTATATAGCAGTGTATACGGATACTGGAAGCCTGTGCTGGCATTTCTCCTGCGGTGTATATAGTAGTATATAGCAGTGTATACAGATACTGGAAGCCTGTGCCAGCATTTCTCCTGCGGTGTATATAGTAGTATATAGCAGTGTATACGGATACTGGAAGCCGGTGCTAGCATTTCTCCCGCGGTGTATATAGTAGTATATAGCAGTGTATACGGATACTGGAAGCCTGTGCTAGCATTTCTCCTGCGGTGTTGCTATCAGTGTATGAAGAGTGGGAGAAGAGGGTTGCATTGACAATCCAACACAATGC
The DNA here is from genome assembly GCF_029499605.1 of Hyla sarda. Classification (NCBI taxonomy): domain Eukaryota; kingdom Metazoa; phylum Chordata; class Amphibia; order Anura; family Hylidae; genus Hyla; species Hyla sarda. The sequence goes on along the minus strand of NC_079195.1, from coordinate 35,666,107 downwards.
GCAGCACATTGAACACATTTTATAAGAGGTCAGAAACTTGTAAATATCTCATGAAAGAATAAAGTTACATTAAAACCAAGCACATCATTGCTTTTCTTGTGAAATTCCCATTTTGAAGTTGGCCATTTTGAATCCAACTTTTGTTCAAAAAACAAAAGTTGGATTCAAAATGGCCAACTTCAAAATGGCCGCCATGGTCACCACCCATCTTGAAAAGTTTCCCCCCTCACATATGCTAATGTGCCACAAACAGGAAGTTAATATCACCAACCATTCCCATTTTATCAAGGTTTATCCATATAAATGGCCCACCCTGTACATTGAGACATATATCACTCTAGCCATTACCCAATTGTAGAGGCCCAATGGGACACTATCTCCCATAGATTTCATTGCACCATTCCTTTCATTGTTTTTTCTCAGGTATATTTCCATTAATATATGCCTTAAAGGAGCTTACAGCTCACAGACTTTTTCTTCTGTATTGACTCTTTGTGATTTAGACATGATCAGGTTTTGGGCGGTCATGGTTTGCATTCACAGGAATAAGTGGTTGGACAGAACATATTTTATGATGTATCGGGTATATGATGGATGGCCGAGTTCCATGTTAAACATGACCATAAATACCATCCCCATGTTTTCTCTGTGATAACACTATACAATGTATCTGTATCAAGTTCTTCTGTAAAGACAAGTATAGGACACAGATCCAGGCTGCCTCAGGCCTGAGCTATTCACGTGGTCACCTGTGACCCGCTCCAACCTTGATTTATGTTCATGGAAATTAATGGATGGGCTGAAGGAGAGAAAGAAGACAAAAATAGGTAGTCTGTACAGCTGGGACCACCATTACCAGTCAACAGTTTCGGTCACATTCAGGGCTTTATACAACATTTATACAGAAGTTGCCAATGTTTTGTGGTAAGTCCAGTCCTTCTCATCCTATTCATTTGCCATATATGAGCATGTTTTATTTATTTTTTGTTATATTTACATTAAAGGGGTTGTCCGCTGCCCTGCCTTTCGGAGCTCCGCTCACAGCGTCCGGAAGTTCATTACTCCGAACGCTGTGTGTGGGATTCCATGTTCGAGGCGGCCCCCTCGTGATGTCAGCCCCCGCCCCTTCATGGAAAGTCTATGGGAAGGGGGCGTGACAGCGGACGTGCCCACATGCGAATCCCAGCCCGTCACTCACCTCCCTTATCTTCCAACTCTCCATGTCCTTGCAGTCCCGATGCGCGTGCCCCCGCCTCCTAGGGCGCGCGCACGTCAGAGCTCTTACTCTTAAAGGGGCAGTGCTCATTTAATCAAGTGTCTGCACCTGCACCCTGTCCTTAAATATCAGCTCCTCCCTTGTTTTCCTGCCGGATCTTTGGTTACCTTTTGCCATAGTGAAAGTGTCCCTGTTACTGTGTACTTGTTCCTTGCTACCTTACCTCCCCTGCACCTGTGTTACCTGCCCTGACCTACTGCCATCTTACCACATCCTGCCAGTGTCCTTCTGTGCCACGCCACCTCCCAGCTACCTGTGTTGATGAGTCTTGCCAGGGGTAGCGACCTGGGTGCCGCCTGCCGCAGCAAGACCATCCCGTTTTGCGGCGGGCTCTGGTGAAAACCAGCGGCACCTTAGACTGCGCTCCCTGGCACGGCTCACGTCATCTTCCACACAGGCCCAGAGGATCCACCATCTGCCGTGACCCGTTACACCAGGATTTTTCACCATGTTTGTGATGAATAAAAGCCATGGTGTATATAGATTTCTACGCGCACCATATAACAGATCAGTTTTTTTATATGACAGGATTATTGTCACCATACACTTGTCACAGTATAAAGGTGTTATGATTTATCGGGATCAGGCAGATTTACCTTTCTCCTCTGGAAATCCCTTCCATGGAACTAGGATGGAGACACAACTACTCTATTAATTTAAACAGTCGCCTACTCTTATGCGGTTGTGTGTGTGGTCTGGACCTTGTAATGTAACATATCTGCTTCTTATCTCTCAGTTATAAACCTCTTCTTTTCCTTAGGAATTAAGATTCTCTCAGGTTTGTTTTTAAGTCTTAATCTCCTTCACTGGATCTTGTTACAGGCAGAAACGCCGGCTGTGCCGCGGCCGCCAATCTAATATTCAATAACCTTCTGTGCAAGTTAAAGAAAATAATGTCATCTTGCAGGGTCACGACTTGTAGAGGTTAAGATCTGGCAGTAGTATATTCTGTGTTGTGCTTTATCCCACTGTGGCATAGTTTGCTGAAAGTAGAAAAGAAAGTCCTTTGTGTGTAATATTTATATAACGTATATAAGACAATGGTATATATCATGGTCTACGTTCTCTCAGCTCATTTATTGTGTCCATTCAGAAGTGTTAGACCTAAAATTGTCACATGTTTTTTGCAGCTTTACATCAGATTTATTTCTAATTTTTTGTCAGTAACCAACCAAAAAAAGAAGAAAGGAGTCACTTGTATTTTTGTCTTTCAAAATACATACCTGTATTCACACAAAAAAAAAAGTCAGAAAAAAAAACATTAAAGTGTACCTGTCATATTACAGAAAAAAATAATGCTTTAATATGTTACTCATTAGGTCATGCAGATTCTTTACATGTCTTTCCTGTGTGTCTATCTTCTGTATTTGCCTCACAAATCCCTCTGTTCTGCTGCTCACTCATTCTGACATCCACTACTCAAGAAGGGGCGTGTCCAAGGATTCCATATGAATGATTTGAGCAGCATTGGGGCGCAGTGAAATGTTTCTTTTCAAAGGAATGTATTACCAAGATATTTTTCTTTCTAATAAGTAAACCCAGATACTGCAAACAATATTTTTTTTCCATTCTAAATATAGATCTTATATTTCCTCTATTTTCTGTACATGATTTACGGGTGGCTGCCATGCCTGAGAGCTGCTTAACAGCAGCCACATGTGAGAAAAAACTGAAATCTAGAGATGACTCGTTGACCTTTGTGGCTTTGAGGGAGGATTTTGTGGGCATTCTCTGTGACCTGTGCAAGCCTGCAATACTCAGTGCTTTAATTACTGAGCAATGACATAAATACAAGAAATGGGGCTCCATGGCATTGATATGCCCCCCCCCCCAACCCCCCAGGAGTTTATTTCCCTACATCCCATGACCAATTGGGCATTACCCCCTCCATTCATTTGTTTACAATGCAGTTCACTGGAGAGAAGAGTTTTGCAAAGTTTCTTAGCAATAGAAAAAGGAATTGAACCAACCAAGACAGGGCCTCTACTCTCCAAGGGCCCCATAGCATCTACATGCCACTATGCCTGCCACCATGGTACGTATGCCCTTATTACAGATCTCAGTTGCAAAAAAAAAAAGTTCATTTGGGGTGGCCACTGTTCCCCCTTTCCACTGTCAGCACAGGTTTACTCTGCTGAACAAACTATGAGTGTGTTGTTGTGAAGCCCATAGTATCCACTTAGGGGTGTGGCTTTCGTCAGAAGGGGTGAAGTTTAAGAGGCAACATCATGTGCCAAAAATTGGGCAAGGTTTTGGACCAGTTTAATACAACTAATAGTTCTAAGGGCTCATTCACACTGCCAGCTTACTCCGCTAAAGCGACCTCCATTGGTTAGTCGGTTGTATGGAAATTTGTTGACCAGAAAAAAAATACTGCTTGTCCAATTTTTTTTTTCTTCGCTCAACTCGTGTAAAATACTTGATCCCCGAGGAACCCATTCAAGTTAATTGGATCTGTTGTGACCCGGCGGTGTCAGTTGTGCACCGACAAGTTCAGGGTCCGTTCTGTGCAAATAAAAAAGACCCCTAATGGGTCGGCTCACAACAAACATGTGAACTTAGCCTAACAATGATACAGATTTTCTAACAGCCTAAGGCAGGAGCATCTTTACACTGTCAGGTCTAAGTTTTCCTTGTTTAAGAATGCAACAGTTTTTGAAAATCTGTCCCATTGTCTGTGAACAAAGGGCAGAAAAGGGGCAAAGAATTTGGCAAGGCTGAAACCAATCTTTTCTCCTAATGCCCCATATACCATGTAAATTTCCACCATTAACACTTTAGCCAACATTTATCATTCTAGGTGTAAGCGAAGCATTTTTTTTTTATACCTTTTTTTGTGTGCTGGCAATGTGTAGGAGCACCACATTTATTTAATGGTCACAGAGCATTTGATAATTTTGTGCAGGTCACATTTTCTGAAATTTCTCTCTTCACATATACCAAAAAGCTAAGTCTGGGCTGGTGTAGTTTTAGAGACTCTTCAATGGCTTTGCACCTTTTTTGCACCTTTTCACAAAAAGACGCAGTTCATAAAGCCCGTCCATATTATGTGCATTGCCAAAATCAGTGGATTGCAACTCAAAATCAGCAGAAATGTGTAAACCAAAAGGCACAAAAAAGGCGCAAATAAACCCTGTTTGCACCTTTTTTGCACCTTTTATAGATACAAAAAACAGTCTAAAGACAATAATAAATGTCGGCCTTTGTGCTGATGAATTTCTTGTTATAGCTTCATAGGGATCGGAGCTTTGTTTTTCTTGGACAGCATCTAACTCCATGTCATCTACTTATCGTACTTGTCATTGTGATGATGTTGGAAGTCACCTTGAAATTCCATGACTTGTATTAACATATGATGGAAATACCATATGATGTTTATTTAAGGTGAATGTTAGAGGATATTTTGCTTTATAAAGAGGACCAGTGGCCTTGTGTGTCTGTGTGTATATATCTATACATATACATACAGTGGAGATGAAAAGTTTGGGCACCCCAGGTAAAAATTTGTATTGATGTGCAAATCATAAAATGTTGCAGTATCTTGTAATACCTTTTTTTATTGGACTAACAGAATTTTGTAGAGACAAGCTTTCGGGATTACTCCCTTTTCAAGTCCAAAGCAAATCTAATGTGCATAAAGAAGCCAAGGAACGATGGAAAAATCTCCAAAAGGCATCAAATTACAGATTAGACATTCTTATAATATATCAACAAAAGTTAGATTTTATTTCCATCATTTACACTTTCAAAATAACAGAAAACAAAAAAATGGCATCTGCAAAAGAACCTCTGTCCAACTGTTAAGCATGGGAGTGGATCAATCATGCTTTGGGGTTGTGTTGCAGCCAGTGGCACAGGGAACATCTCATGAGTAGAAGGAAAATGGATTCAATAAAATTTCAGCAAATTTTGGATGCTAACTTGATGCCATCTGTGAAAAAGCTGGAGTTAAAGAGAGGATGGCTTCTACAAATGGATAATGATCCTAAACACACCAAAATCCACGGGGGATTACATCAAGAGGCGTAAACTGAAGGTTTTGCCATGTCCTTCACAATCTCCTGACCTCAACATAATTGAAAATCTATGGATAGACCTTAAAAGAGCAGTGCGTGACAGACAGCCCAGAAATCTCAAAGAACTGGAAGACTTTTGTAAGGAAGAATGGGCAAAGATACCTCAAACAAGAATTGAAAGACTCTTGGCTGGCTACAAAAAGTGTTTACAAGCTGTGATACTTGCCAAAGGGGGCAGTACAAGATATTAACTCTGCAGGGTGCCCAAACTTTTGCAGACGCCATTTTATTGTTTTCTGTTATTTTGAAATTGTAAATGATGGAAATAAAATCTAACTTTTGTTGACATATTATAAGAATGTCTAATCTGTAATTTGATGCCTTTTGGAGATTTTTCCTTCTTTCCTTGGCTTCTTTATGCACATTAATACAAAATTTTACCTGGGGTGCCCAAACTTTTGATGTATGTGTAGACACCAGTGGAAAAGGAAGAAATAACAAATCCTAGGTATGATTTCAAGTTTATAGTAAGAATTGTCAGTGCACCGCACCACTCACCACCCTGTTTTGGTATAGGAGCTCCTCTGTTTAGCGTTGGATGCGGGCTGGCACTGACTGGCATCCGGCCCTTTGCTGGTAGTGCCGCCGGAGGATGCGCTGAGCAGATGTAGATGACGGAGCTTTATGTGGTCACTGCGGTGATTTCCAAAAGATAGACGGCTGCGGTCTGGCACGGATTGCTCCCAGCCTCGAAGGTGATGATGTCCGCGGCTGAAGGTGAATGTTAGCAGACAGTATGGATGAGCTGTGGTGTCGACATCCATGTGTGTCAATGTCTCTGGAAGCACGCGCTGTAACATTGGTACTGTAACAAGGGGGTTCCAGCTGTTGCAAGTAGTTTGATCAAGTATAAAGACAATGTTTGCGGTAAATGTCCTTTGCACAATTGAGGGGGTAGTGAAACCAGGCTAGATGCGTTTCAATACTACGGATATTTTCTTCAGTAGCCAATATCATGTAGACACGAGCCTGACCACCGTTTCTGGAATTGTACAGTGGAACATCAGGAGAAGAAGGCAAATTTGCTAATTGAAAAAATAATTAAATTAATGTGCTCTACAAGTTTAACTATATGAGTGGAGATGGGGATTCCCCCCTTAAATAATTCTGGAGCTTCTATTTTTATAGCTCTATGTTGTGCCGTTCCTCTGTTATTCCTTTAAGAAACCTATGACTAAATATCCAACTGGGAGTTTCCAGTTAGGTCCGTGTCCCTACATGATTGGATAGAGTCAGATTTAGTGGGGACACTCCCCCAATTGCCAACACCCCTTTGGCTACTTAGCCATACAATTCTAGGGAGGAAAGACACAACAAGGAGCTATGAGAAAAGATGATCCAAAATTTCATGGGGACTGCAAGTATTTACTTAAACAGACATAAGGAGAGTCCAAAGGACCACTTTAAAGGGGTACTTCTAGGAAATAAAACAGGATAGGGGATACGTTTTTAATCACAGGGGGTCTGACCCTGGCTCAGTCAGTGATTTGTCTGTCTCCAAGGGTGGGATCCAGAACATGCCAAGGATTAGTGAGTAGCTGTCCCTCGTACAGGAGATCGAGGGAGGCCCCAGTGGTCGGACCACCCGCGATCAGAACCTTATCCCCTATCCTGTGGATAGAAAATATGTTTTATTTCCCCCGAGTACCCCTTTAAGCCTAATAGGAGTGATCTCCAGCCTTTATCTTTCCAGATGTTGTGGGGCTACAACTCCTAGCATGTGTGGTAGAGGGTGTGATGCAGGGCAGATGGAATTACCCTAGGGGCAGATGGGATTAACCTCTTGTATTCGTGATGCCAGGGTGTGATTTATCCTCAATACCACCCAAAGGTATACCGCTGGATCCTGGGCTAGGCACGGCTTCAATAATGACTCCGACGCCAAGTTACGGACAATGGTAACTTTACTTAGTGACAGATGGAACAGTCCATACAGTTCAGCCAGGCCCACGGAGGTGACCAGTGACTTGCTGGGACTTGCAGTAGATTTGGACAATTTTAGTGCAGGCCACTCTGACTTGACAATAGATGTCTGTAACTGACTTAACTTGACTAGAGACTGACTAAGCTGTGACTGTGGCTTACTTGTAGACTTGAAGACTTGTGGCTGCAGGATGGACTTGAGGCCTCCTATGGACTCCAGACACACTCTAGGACTTGACTGCACTGGACCTCAGCAAAGACTAAGAGAACAAGCAGAGGCTCCACCCAGGGCTTATATGGGAGAGACTCTGGAGGGGTCCCATAGGTCACCCTTAGGTCACATGGTCACTGTTACCTCCTGGGTAACAATCATATGACAACTCACATGACAACTGGTGATCACATGTTAACATTTCTTAAAGCAATAACACTCTTATATACATTTTACAGTAAAACACATGTCAGAAAATATATATACATAAGGAGACAGGTGTCGGGGGCCCCGAGCACACTGCAGAGAGGCTATCTGACAGGGCAGCGAGGGTACAGGAGTATAACTACTGCCAGGGCATGCTGGAATTTGTAGTTTCACAACTGGAAACCCACCTTAGAGCAGTTGCAGAAAGAACTAAAGTATATGTGACCTGACTTGAGCATTGATTGCTGCGTTTAATATAAAGATACTGTACTCACTAAGCTGTCTCTGTATGGGAGTGCCAGTCGGGCTTGCCTATAGGAGCAGCTGCGCTCTGAGCAGTTTGTGGTCTCCGTCGTGATCAGTCAGCGGGGAGTCTTGGTCCCCAGCTGGGAAAAAAGGGTTTCATGCAACTGAGTATTTTTTATGTCTATGGCTTATAGGTCATTGAGAAGGAGAAAATGATACAGAATAGAAATAGTGATATATGGGAGTAAGCCGGTCCCTCTACCCTATTTAACTGTAAAATGTTCTTTTATATCGAGCTCCAAGCTGTGAGAGAAGACTTCTCGGCTTTTCCTTCACGTGTCCTACCGATAGGGCCTAGGGATCTATGTAAGGACATAGAATGCAGGGATTTTGTGACTGATTCATTCTGTAAGTGTTTATCCTCTCTGAAGAAAAGATCCAAGAACCCTGAAGCAATAACTAACATGGAGCCGTTATGAATGCTATTTATTAGTGCGCTGTAAGTTCATATCAAGGTAATAGAGATGGTATTATACCTTATGTTTTTTTTACATCCATCGCATCAATGCCAATTTGCCAGCCTGTGTTCTGTGTGCAAACATTGGTCTTGTACAAATGTAAGAGAGCGAAAACTTATAAATGGTGAACTTTACAACAACCTTTTAGAGGAAAAAAGAAACAGAAGTTGCAACTCCGCTCACTCACCAATCTGAACAGTGGTTAATGGACATCCCCAGTACATGCAGCGCTGGAGCTCAGACAAAGCGGGCCGCTTCCCGTATTGAATAGCGAGCACTGTCTTCTGAATTATTGCCATGATTAAGGGCCTACTTATCTTAAGCCCGAAACGTGTCGGTGTGTGTGTTTTTATGCAATTATAATTTTTTGGTTTTTGCACCATGTTTTAATTGGATTTATTAAAGGTCATGTTTTAACTGGAACTTACCCACTAGGCTTGAGAGCTGGACCACAATTCCTTTTAGAGTAAACTACACTGTCAAATAATAATAAAACAGAATTCATTTTTTCAAGCTTTCTTCTTCCACATGCGGGATGATATACCAGCGACAGGAGTTTTGTCACTTTAATCGGAAATCATTCTGTTCTAGTCTAGCGTATAACGCATTTTATAAATGCCGATACAGGGTAGGGTCACGTGTGACCCTACCCTGTATCGGCATTTAAAAAGTGTGTTATACGGTAGACTAGAACAGAATGGTTTCCGAATAAAGTGTTCAAATTCACCCTATTGATAGATTATACTGCACGTGGAAGAAGATTTCACTTTTTTTTTTATAGATCCTATGTATGAACTTTTTAAAACTTTTTAAACTTTTATATAAAAAAAAAGAACCTAGAGCAAGAGCAGTATCACACATAACTGCCTCCCCTGTTTCGGGACCGTCACGTTAGTTTTAGGAGGAGGTAACTAACAACACTTTATGGACTTTTTTTGTGTTTACTTCTATAATCTTACATGAAGTTGTGTATCTTTGCAGTGACAATAGATAGTGGTAGATTTTTAGGCTGTGGCCTGAACTGCAAAGACCCAAACATATCTAGATCATGGCTTTGCAAATGGCGGGACCAAGTAATTATTCATTGCTAAGTCGGAAGAAATTTCCCTTTGAGTGCTGCTACGTCTATCTTTCCACATACTCGGTTATAACAAGTCAGCTGAATTCTCAGGTTACATAAACTGGACTGCATGCTTAAATATTTACTGCAGCTGGAAAAAAAAATAGTTGTAGAGCTGTATGGGATTATTATTATTAGGATCAAATGTTTACATTTGTAAATTTTGTTCAACCAATTTTTTAAACTTTTGTTTTCCTGTTGACCGACACCCCAACCCCCCCCCCCCCCCACCCCTAGCCTTCTATCAAACACTCTTGCTCCCCTTCAATCCATCCTCAACTCTGCTGCCCGAATAATCGACCTCTCCCTTCACTTCTCCTTTGCGTCTTACTTCTGCCAATCCCTTCACTGGCTACCCATTTCTACCAAAAAATTTAAATGTGGATGTAAAAAGAAAGGAGAAGCTGGATGGCTTTAGTTTATTTAAACTAAACTGTCCACCATGACATACGAGGCCATCCACACCCTGTCCCCTCCATACATCTCCGACCTGATCTCCCGATACGGCCCCTCATATAATCTTTGATCCCTTCAAGACCTCCCTCTGTGCTCTCTTCTGATATGCACCTTACACAACCATCTCCAAGACTTCTCCCGTGCTTCCCCCATACACTGGTACTCGCTACCCAGACACATCCGACTCATCTCTCACCAACCTGCAGACCCATCTCTTCAAAGAAGAGATAACTTACCATAACCCTGCCGCCCCTGAACAGCTACTTGCCTAACTTCTCATACATTACCAGCTGTCTCCCACACCTACTGTTTCCCTTCCTTCCCCTTGTAGATTGGAAGCCCTTGCAGGCAGGGCCCTCTGGCCCTGCCTGCAAGGGCTTCCAATCTACAAGGGGAGAGAAGGGATTATAAATTGGAAGACCTTGCAAGGGCTCTATATCAGTCTGCCATATGCTCTGTGTCACATTTATAGTACTTGTCAAATGTACAGTGTCCAGGAACCAAGGGCGCTATAAAAATAAATAATAATAAAACAAATAATAATAATAATGGCATCCAGGAACACTACCCCTGGTGTCATTGACTTGAACAGAAGATGGCCACGCCATCACCAGTTTATACCCAACATGTTGGTCAGGTGCCTGGGGTGCAAAACAAATATACAGTACAACAATATGTGACATGACAAACACACAAAAACATCGACAAGCATACACACATACAATATTTTGAAATGGGAGGAGGCAAATATGAGTTATCAGCAGCCCCCCCCCCCCCCTACAATATATTGTAGTGCAAGATAATCACAGAGAGACAGCGTTCAGCACAGCAGGGGGGGGGGAAAGGCATTTATTAGAAAAAATTGCAGTATTAAAGAACATAATATAATCACCCAAGTGCTCCTCGATCTTTAGGGATGCGGCATCTTAATAACAGTCTCTTGCTCCAGCTGGAGCTTCCATGTGTGCCATTCACCCAGCTTTCCTTCCGGACTGACAGCAAACACACTTACACACCTGTGGGCGGTGCTGGCGACTTTTCAGGATCTCTCCCTTTCTCAAGCCCAACGTGTGTGCACCAACCACCACTTTACATAAGGACCGAAGTCTCGCGAGATTTCACATTTAAAAGTTAAAACCATGTACAAAACAGTTAAAGTAAAATAGTAGAAGGAAATATCTTCTAAAAACATGTTGGAACGGTCTCACAAATTTCAAAAATATGTTAAAGTTACAATTTTCTTTAATACCACTAGCGTGCATGGCATCAAGCCTGGTTATCCATAACACCTCCCTTTTCAATAACATCCTTTTAACCGCTTCACTTCTGGATTCCCATACTTCTTCCAGTACCATCCACCTCAGGTCACATACTTGATGATGGTTCTCAGCAAAGTGTCTTGCCACACTAGTTTCACCATATTTAGTACTCTCCACTTCTCTCTCTTGAACTGATTTTCTAGCCATGTTTCTGATAGCACTTTTATTCTCATTGATTTGAATTCTGACAATTTGGCCAATGTATACCTTGCCACAAGGGCATTTTATCAAGTACACAACCTATTTAGTTTAACAAGTATACAATCCTCGAATGGGAAACTTGATCCCCTTCATTGGATGTGATACTGTTTCACCCCTCGCGATGCCATTGCAGTTCTGGCAAGAACCACATGAGAATGTACTTCTAAATGATGCTATTGAATGTCACGATGCCGGCTGGCAGGTAGTGGATCCTCTGTGCCAGAGAGGGATGGCGAGGACCGCGCTAGTGGACCGGTTCTAAGCCACTACAGGTTTTCACCAGAGCCCGCCGCAAAGCGGGATGGTCTTGCTGCGGCGGTAGTGACCAGGTCGTATCCACTAGCAACGGCTCACCTCTCTGGCTGCTGAAGATGCTGAAGATAGGCGCGGTACAAGGGAGTAGGCAGAAGCAAGGTCGGACGTAGCAGAAGGTCGGGGGCAGGCGGCAAGGATCGTAGTCAGGGGCAACGGCAGGAGGTCAGGAACACGGACTAGGAACAGACAAGGGAACGCTTTCACTAGGCACAAGTGCAACAAGATCCGGCCAGGGAGTGCAGGGGAAGTGACTAGATATAGGGGAGTGCACAGGTGGGAGCCAATTAAGCTAATTGGGAAGATTGGGCCAGGCACCATGATTGGTGCACTGGCCCTTTAAATCGCAGAGACCCGGCGCACGCGCGCCCTAGGGAGCGGGGCCGCGCGCGGCGGGACAGGACCGAGGGAGAGCGAGTCAGGTACGGGGGCCGGGGTGCGCATCGCGAGCGGGCGCTATCCGCATCGCGAATCGCATCCCGGCTGAAGGCGGGACCGCAGCGCACCCGGTCAGTGGATCTGACCGGGGCGCTGCAACAACGAAGATGAGGCGAGCGCTCCGGGGAGGAACGGGGACCCGGAGCGCTCGGCGTAACAGTACCCCCCCCCCTTGGGTCTCCCCCTCTTCTTGGGGCCAAAGAACCTGAGGAAAAAAAACTCAATTTTTCCGTGATGAGGTCCGATGCACATTAGGAGGGGTTCTGTGTGGAAACGTACGAGACAGTCCAATCTTTTATTGTAAAAACAATAGATGTAGAGGGGTCTGGCGAGACTGGTCACAGGAACGTAGAACCTGTTGATGAGAGAGGCCAAAAAAAATTTTCCTGCAGATCCGGAATCCAAGAAGAGCATAGTAGAGAAGGAGAAGGTAGAGGCTGATATCCGCACAGGCACAGTAAGGCGTGGAGAAGCAGAGTTGACATCAAGAACTGTGTCACCTTTGTGCGGAGTCAGCGTACGTCTTTCCAGGCGGGGAGGACGGATAGGACAATCCTTCAGGAAGTGTTCGGTACCGGCATAGTACAGGCAAAGATTCTCCATGCGGCGTCGTGTCCTCTCTTGAGGTGTCAAGCGAGACCGGTCAACTTGCATAGCCTCCGCGGCGGGAAGCACAGGAACAGATTGCAGAGGACCAGAGGAGAGAGGAGCCGGGGAGAAAAAACGCTTCGTGCGAACAAAGTCCATATCCAGGCGAAGCTCCAGACGCCATCCGGAAGAACGCATGTCAATGCGAGTGGCAAGATGAATGAGTTCATGTAGGTCAGCAGGAGTCTCTCGTGCGGCCAGAACATCTTTAATGTTGCTGGATAGGCCTTTTTTAAAGGTCGCGCAGAGAACCTCACTATTCCAGGACAACTCGTAAGCAAGAGCACGGAACTGAATGGCGTACTCGCCAACGGAAGAAACACCCTGGGCCAGGTTCAGCAGGGCAATCTCGGCTGAAGAAGCTCGGGCAGGTTCCTCAAAGACACTTCGAATTTCCGAGAAGAAGGAGTGTACAGAGGCAGTGACGGGGTCATTGCGGTCCCAGAGCGGTGCGGCCCATGACAGGGCTTTTCCAGACAGAAGGCTGACTACGAAAGCCACCTTAGACCTTTCAGTAGGAAACTGGTCCGACATCATCTCCAAGTGCTGGGAACATTGCGAAAGAAAGCCACGGCAATACTTAGAGTCCCCATCAAATTTGTCCGGCAAGGACAGGCAGAGGCTAGGAGTGGCCACTCGCTGCGGAGGAGGTGCAGGAGCTGGCGGAGGAGAAGATTGCTGGAGAAGTTGCGACTGAAGTTGGTGCGAAATGGTGGACATTTCCGACAGCTGACGGGTTAGAAGGGCGATCTGTCGGGCTTGCTGGGCGGCCACCGTGGTTAGGTCAGCGACAACTGACAGAGGAACTTCAGCGGGATCCATGGCCGGATCTACTGTCACGATGCCGGCTGGCAGGTAGTGGATCCTCTGTGCCAGAGAGGGATGGCGAGGACCGCGCTAGTGGACCGGTTCTAAGCCACTACAGGTTTTCACCAGAGCCCGCCGCAAAGCGGGATGGTCTTGCTGCGGCGGTAGTGACCAGGTCGTATCCACTAGCAACGGCTCACCTCTCTGGCTGCTGAAGATGCTGAAGATAGGCGCGGTACAAGGGAGTAGGCAGAAGCAAGGTCGGACGTAGCAGAAGGTCGGGGGCAGGCGGCAAGGATCGTAGTCAGGGGCAACGGCAGGAGGTCAGGAACACGGACTAGGAACAGACAAGGGAACGCTTTCACTAGGCACAAGTGCAACAAGATCCGGCCAGGGAGTGCAGGGGAAGTGACTAGATATAGGGGAGTGCACAGGTGGGAGCCAATTAAGCTAATTGGGAAGATTGGGCCAGGCACCATGATTGGTGCACTGGCCCTTTAAATCGCAGAGACCCGGCGCGCGCGCGCCCTAGGGAGCGGGGCCGCGCGCGGCGGGACAGGACCGAGGGAGAGCGAGTCAGGTACGGGGGCCGGGGTGCGCATCGCGAGCGGGCGCTATCCGCATCGCGAATCGCATCCCGGCTGAAGGCGGGACCGCAGCGCACCCGGTCAGTGGATCTGACCGGGGCGCTGCAACAACGAAGATGAGGCGAGCGCTCCGGGGAGGAACGGGGACCCGGAGCGCTCGGCGTAACATTGAAAAGGGAGGTGTTTTGGAAAACCAAGCTCGATGCAATGGCCCCTAATGGTATTAATGAAAATTGTAACTTTAAAATATTTTTGTAATTTGTGATAATGTTCCGACATGTTTTTAGAAGATATTTCCATCTACTATTGTACTTTAACTGTTTTGTACATGGTTTTAACTTTAAGATGTGAAATCTCGCGAGACTTCGGTCCTTATGTAAAGTGGTGGTTGGTGCACACACATTAGGCTTGAGAAAGGGAAAGATCCTGAAACATCGCCAATACCACCCATATTTGCTGTCAGTCCAGAAGGAAAGCTGGGTAAACGGCACACATGGAAGCTCCGACTGGAGAAAGAGACTTGTATTAAGATGTCGCATCCCTGAACAGCGAGGAGCATTGGGTAATTATATTATGTTATTTAAGCCTTTGTTATTTGAAAGTTTTGTAAAGAAACAAACAGAAAGAGAAATAAAGCAAATGAAATTAAGAGCATGAACTTTGTTGTACGTGTAAATTTTTTCTAATATATGGACATTGTTCTGAGAGCTAGTGGAGTCTCAGCTGCACAATGCTACACCCAAGTTGCACTTTACCCGACGGAAAAAAGGAATTCACTGTCTTGCTATCCCTTCTAGAGTGTGATTCAATTTTTTTTGCAGCATACGTAAAGCTCAAGCTCTTCAGTGGTGCTCAGCCTCCAAATGCAAATAGAAAAAGAGGCAGCACTCACCGGTTCTGTTGCAGAGCATTTTAATATCTTCAGTGCAGTGTCACATAAAAGGAGAGGGATGACAATGCTGGCAATGTCTGCATTGTCATCCCTGTTTTTATGTGACACTGCACTAAAGATATTAAAATGCTCTGCAATGGAACCGGTAAGTGCCGCCTCTTTTTCTATTTGCATTATTGGGCAATTTTATTGTTTTGATGACAATGTTTTGGTTGCCTCTACCCTAGAATAAGTCATTTTAGCTGTAAGTTTAGTTCTGAAAGTAAGAGAGGAAATTCTGTAGGATGGTAACTCGAGGAGCTAAGGACACCTCTTATCAATAGTGCACTGTCATCAGCCGGCTGACAGCTCGGTACAAAACAATGGAAGACCAGTGAAAGCAGAACTCATCTGATAGTGTCTGTCCTTAGGTAATGCAGACACTGATTGCGGTATCGATTTCCATTAGACTGTGTTCAGTGATGTCTCGGAAGCTCTCCACACCTCCGTGCTGTGTGCTCCAGTTGTCATTTGAAGCTATTGACCTGAGGACGATTCTCGACAAAGCAAGGCGTATCATCTCACGGCGAGTCACCTTGATTGGTATTCCTTCTATGGAGTGTAGCATCAAGCACTTCATCAAGCTGAAGACATGCATCTATTTGTGCTAATGCGCTGTCTTCAGATAATGCATGAGCTTGTTACTGATACCGCAAAGAAAGATGGCAAGAAGTTTTCGGAAGTCCAAGGATAGGCCTTTTACGTGTAGAATCATGGCTTTCTATATCAGCTTATCTTCTTTCTATTCTGAATTCTTCTAAAAGCTCTACTAAAGCAGTTGTCCACATATGGAATAAGTTTTTCAACCAAAAGCTTCACATTACAATTAACAGGTTGCCCAAATTAACCAGGTCAGGATGGTCCTCAACATTAGGATTGTAACAAAAATTCACTTTATATTTCAGGAATTCCTATGACATTTAGCAATAATACGATATTGACAATTTGCAGTGCCCGTATGAGAAATCCTCGTATGTGTTTTAACAAGAAATCCGACAGTAACTCTGATACTTGCCTAAGGCAGTGTGCCCAACCCAGACTTCAAGGCCCACCAACATTCTGGGGTTTTTCAGTTATTCCATTGGAATGGAATAGGGAAGCATTTTAATCCTGCACTGTTGGTGGGCCTTGAGGACTGAGTTGGGGACCTCTTTCCTAGGGAACTAAGATCAAAGGTGTTTGTAGGCTCTTTGGCCTGAAGATGTGAACTGTCTGGGAAATTTTATCCACCAAGGCAAAATCTAGCCTCTGCAAGTCGGAAAAATTAGACTTTTGCTGGCGTGGACTGTTTTGTTACCTCCATGCTAATTCTGCCGATACTAGGTTGCTGCCCACCAGTGCAAGGACTCAACTTAAAGATGAGAGCGTATAAAGGGGAGTTTGAGGGTAACCACTTTACAATAGTCTTTTAAGGCAAACTCTACATTAGGCTACCCCGACAGACCTCATTGTTGGTGTTTATCATGTGACCGATCCGGCACTACCAACATTTTACCTTTTTTGCTTTTACTTACGGAACAGAAAAAACACAATGAAAATGCAGATGTGAACTCATAATAATACCTAGCAAATGAGAAACCTGCATGTATATGTAAACTGTATACATATATATATATATATATATATATATGAGGACCCATCCTTCCAATCTCTTCATCTTTCCTTGCTTCCATTGATCCCATAAGTTTTTCTTCTTACAATAACTTACTGCTTGACCTGAGTATTGATTCCCCGATTCCTCGCCTACTATATATCTGCCTCTCCAGCCGACCTGCATATCAAGGAGCAAAAATAGATTTTCTGAAGCCTTTTTTTTTTCCCCATTTCTAAAGGGAATCTTCAAAGTATAGCGATGCAGATACAGCCGTGCACTGGGAGCTACATCATTTTCCTGGAGATTGAACATTGCATTTTTTTTTTTTTTACTTCTTAACTGAAAAGTGAATCAGACAATTTCTTGATAGCGCACTTCAGAACCTGCCTGACTGTCAATAGTTCATCTCTAGAAGCCTCCTGAGAAGGGCCTTCGGTGCTGTGAAAATAGCGCTCCCCTTCAATGGTGCTAGATAAAGCTTTGTGAAGCACAGGAAATATATTCTGAAGAGAACTAAATATTACAACAAATATTTTTTTAGTTGCATGTTAATGAAATGTACAGAAATGATCCTAGCGAGTAATTCAGGAGTGCCGACCTGGCCACTCACACTCAGTATTGTTAATTCCCCTGAGTATCTGCAGCATACACTAAGGGATAGGAGTGAACACTGCTTTAAAATCAATCACTCGGCCCCCCTCGACATGTTTCGCTGCTGGACGCAGCTTTGTCAAGAGGGCAGCGGGCAGTGCCCGCTGCCCTCTTGACAAAGCTGCATCCAGCAGCGAAACATGTCGAGGGGGGCCGAGTAATTGATTTTAAAGCAGTGTTAACTCCTATCTCTTAGTGTATGCTGCAGATACTCAGGGGAATTAACAATACTGAGTGTGAGTGGCCAGGTCGGCACTCCTGTGTTACTATCATTATATGGAGTGAATCACACTGGGTTTTTAATCATTATGTTAGGTGTGTTTTTGATTACCAATAAAGATAGTTTGTTTATATATGGGAAAAGGGGTAATTTTTGGGTCACCCTAGTGACCTATAGGTTGTAATTGATTAATTTACCCGCCATATATTGGTCTTCATTAAATTGTTTTCTAGCGAGTAATTCTACATAGGGTCACCACCAGGCCATTTAACTACCAGACCAGCAAGTATGTGATCCGGAAGCTGACAGCAGTGAAAGAAATGTCCTGTAGCAAAAAAAAATGGCACTATAAGACACCACATGTGCGTTCAAGATACTTTGTATTTGAATTAAACCCTTTGCCAGTCCTGCCATCATGGTACTCTATTAGGACAGTAGTCGTGTGCATTACATTGCAATACAAAATATATATATATGTGTGTGTGTGTGTGAATATGGCAATGCTTAGTAGTAAAACATAGGAAAAACTACTGTATATAAACCGGTATCACTGTATACAATTAACGTGTGATTTTTACTGCAGATTAAAAGCCCTAAAAACAAAAAATACAAAAAAAAATATTTGGCAGATTAGCTTTTTTTTTTTCATTCCACCCCACAAATGTTTTTTATTTATTTTTTTTTATTTTTTTTGGTGGGAGTTCTTTCAGTACGTCATAAGGTAACATAAAGGGGATCATAAAAAAATATAACTTGCCCTACAAAAAACAAGTCCTCTGTGCAAAAAAGTTATGGCTTTTGGACGTTAGGGATCAAAAAAAAAAAAACACTGCACTGGAAAGGGGGTTAAAGTTTAGTAATGAACGAGGAGTGAAATAAATAGGTAATGAATAAGGACTTTCAGGATATAAGGATTCGCAGCATGTAGGAGCCTCGCCTTGTCCCTGGTTCCCATGCTATATAGCAAGGGGGGGGGGGGTAAATGCCTTGGAGGCCATTTCCCATCCCCTATTGATATGAATGCGATTTGCTATTCATACATCTGGTATGTGTAGACTTGACCCGCAAAGACTCGAGAGCTCTTGAAAACTTTCGGCTCGGTCTTCCCATTCATGAGCCCACTACATAAGTTTGTGTCCGGCGGCGCACTGCCAAGCGAATGCAATGGAACCACAGAGCGAGCTGGATGCTGGGCTGCCAATTACCCCCCTGCTGAGTCCACATCTAATCCCCTCAAACAGAGAACAGAGAAGAAGGACCAAACAAGGCAAGGCTCAATCAGGTTAAAGTGTGAATTTGGGATTAACAAGAGAAGGAAGACTGCAACAGTGACCTTTTTCTTTCTCCATTCCATCATTTCCTCTCTACAGGAGATATTTGCAGAGTGTGCGGTAAAATGAAAGCGGAGGAGCGCTGCGCCAGAGATTCATAGGGCACGGACAGGATGGCCTTATGTTGTGCTGCATAGTCAGGGCATTGTGCTAGCTTGTTAAGTCTGGCGGGGTCGTATTTTTTTTTTTTTTACTTAATTGGGAGTAGATGTGCATGCTGATTTCTAGGTATATGCCTTACACGGTGGGCATCTCTGGGGCTCATTGTGCACTGGCTGCCATCTTGCCATGTGTAGTGTGGGACCTGAATGGGAGGGCCGTCACGACCCCTCCCACAGACTTGCTTTGAGGGGGCGTGATCGTGACGTCGGGTGCAGCAGGGAGATTGCGGAGGTCCCCAGCGGTGGGACCCCCACAATCAGACATCTTATCCCCTATCCTTTGGATACGGGATAAGATGTCTAGGGGCTGAGTACCCCTTTAAGGCGCATTGTGTGCAGTGACTGGGCAGTATTCATATACCTCATAAAGGGAAGTAATACATTGTGAAAGTAGAAAGTCTCTCTAAGATGAAATCGGTGCACTGCTCCATACCCCATAGCAGTGCCACTGCCTGGATCTACATAACATTCTGGTGCCCACTCAACTATTACCAACCATTGTAATTACATTATAGCCTACCATTATAGGGCCATTTTCAGACAAGCGTAATACGGACCCATTTTTAGGTCTGTGTTACAAATTATAGTCCAACCATGGGTCTAATGACCTGAACTGAAAGCCTCTTAGTGATCTATGAAACTTTTAGACCTGTAGTCAGAACTTGCAGCTGTAGTTTGGATGCAAAAACCCATCCATACTGCGCTCGCCCGGACCTGGCCTTACACTTGTTATGAAGTGATGTAATCAGCAGAAACATTTAGGCCCCAGGTGTATCGTATAGAATGTACAGCGGGTGAAATAAGATTAGAACACGTCACCATTTATCCTACTTAATACTTTTTCTTTGGGACAGCAGTAGCTGCTAATCCCAGGTCTTTTTGAAGCTCTCTACTAGTGTCCTTGGCTCTTGGACAACTCTTCTGGTTATTCTTCTCACTCCTCAGAAATCTTATGAGAAGCACCTGGTCGAGGCAAATTTATGGTGAAATGATTGTCTTCCCACTTCTGTATTATGGCCACAACAGTGCAAACTGGAACATTCAAAAGCTTAGAAATCCGCCTGTAACCAACACCATTGTTATGTTCTACAACAATTAGGTTGTGAAGGTCTGGAGACAGCTCTTTGCTTTTACCCATCATGAGATGCGTCCTGTGTGACACCTTGGCAATGAGAACTTTTTGTAACCATCAGTTGTGACCTAACCCACTGATATTAATTTGCACTGATAAGGGGCTGGATTACTTTATAATAACTGATAGATTTCAGCTGTTATCTTGGCTTTCCGTGCCTTTTGCACCTCCCTTCTTCATGTGTTCAATACTTTTTCCCCTGTGTTATTTCACATAATTACACATCACTTAACTTCTGAGCTTTTTCATTTTGTTTTCTTTATATTTATGGATTAGTTGGATTGTTACCAACATCCGGTGAAAATCCCATGTCAATCACACCTTTAGAAATGTATTTAGTGAGAAAAATGGTGATGTGTTCAATACTTATTTCACCCGTTATGTCCAAGCTTTGGCTGCCTGTTTTACATTGCCGGTTTCTTTTCTTGGCTGCTGTAAGACGCTCGGTTTGATGTTTGATTGTCCCCTCTCGCAGCGCACAGGCCTCGGAAGCTGAGTGTATGAGCGGCATTGTTACAAATAAGTGTCTTGTTTGTGGCCACTTACTGGAAATCCTAAACCACACTGGAGATTTTTGTCCTGCTGCAGCTTCAAGGGTCTCCAAGCGTTGCTACTGAGTCTATGCCGCACAGAGGGGACCCATGCCATTATCTGGCTTGTTATTCTTTTTTTTTTTGGCCGAGACTTGTATGAAAGGAATGCATTCAGAAGCCCTGTGAAGGTAGATGTAGGAAGCTTCCTAGTGCACGCAGCTCACTGCTAATAATTGAATCCATGATGGCTTTGTTAAGAGACGCTTCTAGAAAGACTGCTGTTGCCACACGGTGGACGTACATGGAATTGCAAGTTGGCAAACAAAGAATTTCCTTCTCGTGTCTGTCATATTCTGGGTAGAAGTTTAAGGCATTGAAGTATATGCAATCTTTGTGTGTGTGTATACATATATATATATATATATATATATATATATATATACATACACACACACACAAAGATTGCATATACTTCAATGCCTTAAACGTCTGCCCAGAATGTGACGGACACGAGAAAAAAATAATGCAGCACTACTTAGTCAAGTCGACATTAGGTGCAGGAGCCCCAGACTCGATCACAGTCCACAAGATACAAAATAGTAAAAAAAGTGCAGCACTCCTCCAGATAGTGGAAAAAGGTGAATTTATTCACTCACATAGCAGCAAAGTTACTGTCCTACCATAGGACTATTTTTAAGGACCATTTTCGAAACTTGAAAATGGTCCTATCGTGTGAACGAATAAATTCACCTTTTTTTCTATATAGATATATCCTTTTCCAGTCATACCCAAAATTTTATTGGTAACTTCCTATGCAACTAGCCTTAGTCTACGGCTATCCAGGCCTACTGGGAGTTGTAGTTTTGCAACAGCCAGAGGCATACTGGTGGAGAAACACAGGTCTACAGAAAGACCTTAGATACCTAGAATAATACAAAAATAGGGGTGCCCCCTTAGCGTAGCACATCTAGAGCACCCTCTTTATGGGGGCCCCGCTCTGCCCGATGCAAGAAAGTTAGTAACCAGCCATCATATGAAGCACCCAACGCTCATCCCAAGCACCGGCCCAGCCAGAACCGCTGTCGCATAAGGAGGAGATTTGTTACAGTGTGTCACCCCAGTAGTAAGTAATTACATGAGGAGTGGGTTAGTTACAGTGTGTCACCCCAGTAGTGAGCTGGGGCATATAAAAGGGCGGGGTCAAGGGGTGGCAAAATTAGCTTTCACCTAGGGTGGCAAAAATCCTTGCAACAGTCCTATGTGCAGATAGAATGGTACTTACCAGAAGAGTGCGTAGACTCGCTCGGTGTCCGGTCAGAAGATGATAAAGTGGACGGTTAGCAAGGAGCTTCTCCAGGAAGATATTATGAAAGTAACAATTTATTCTATATATCACATGTTTCTAGCCTGTACCAAGCTCTTCGTCCGTTGTCTGGTCAATATCAAATTAAATAGAAGAAAAGGATAAAATAGGTGGTTATCAAGGTGCTTCTCCAGGAAGATATTATGAAAGTAACTATTTATTCTATGTAATACAACGTGTTTCTAGCCCATACCAGCCTCTTCATCAGTGGCTGACTAGTATCTTATTGAATAGAAAAAGACAAGAAAATGGACAGTAATCAAGGCGCTTCTCCAGGATATTATGATTGTATTGATTCATTCAATATATCACAACGTCTTTCTTGCCCACACTGGGCATTTCGTCAGGTACAGTATATGGATGAGAACACAACATGTTGTGTTATATGGAAAAATATCAACTTTATAACTGTTCATTGTCTCATCTTCTTCTTTTCCTAATTATTTTTTGCATTCCAATAAGAACCTTTTCCCAATAAGAATCTTTTTCTTGACCTCCCACTACAGCGCTGCTGTTTTCTCTCTCCATAGCTCAATGATTGCCAACCAGTATGCCTTCCGCTGTTGCAAAACCAAAGGCTGTCCGGGCACGCTGGAAGTTGTAGTTTTGCAACGGTTGGAGTAACACTGGATGGGAAACAGGGCCGGCGCCACCCATAGGCAGAATAGTCGGCTGCCTAGAGCACCCCCTTAATGAGGGTGCTGCTCGCGGCCACGTTTTTTTTTTTGTTTCCTGCACAGTCACTACTGTTGTTTTGTGTGTGGAAAAATCTGTGCCTCATTGTAACCCCAGTAGTAAGGTGATTACATGAGGAGAAGCTTTGTTACAGTGTGTCATCCCAGTAGTAAGGAGATTACATGAGGAGGTGGTTTGTTACAGTGTGTCACCCCAGTAGTAAGGTGATCACATGAGGAGGAGGTTTCTTACAGTGTGTCACCCCAGTAGTATGGAGATTACATGAAGAGGAGGGTTGTTACAGTGTGTCACCCCAGTAGTAAGGTGATTACATGAGGAGGAGGGTTGTTACAGTGTGTCATCCCAGTAGTAAGGAGATTACATGAGGAGGTGGTTTGTTACAGTGTGTCACCCCAGTAGTATGGAGATTACATGAAGAGGAGGGTTGTTACAGTGTGTCACCCCAGTAGTAAGGTGATTACATGAGGAGGAGGTTTGTTACAGTGTGTCACCCCAGTAGTAAGAAGATTACATGAGGAGGAGGTTTGTTACAGTGTGTCACCCCAGTAGTATGGAGATTACATGAAGAGGAGGGTTGTTACAGTGTGTCACCCCAGTAGTAAGGTGATTACATGAGGAGGAGGGTTGTTACAGTGTGTCACCCCAGTAGTTAAGAGATCATATGAGGGGGGGTTGTTACAGTGTGTCACCCCAGTAGTGAAGAGTTCATATGAGGGGGGGGGTTGTTACAGTGTGTCACCCCAGTAGTAAGGAGATTACATGAGGAGGAGGGTTGTTACAGTGTGTCACCCCAGTAGTAAGGTGATTACATGAGGAGGAGGGTTGTTACAGTGTGTCACCCCAGTAGTAAGGAGATTACATGAGGAGGAGGGTTGTTACAGTGTGTCACCCCAGTAGTAAGGTGATTACATGAGGAGGAGGGTTGTTACAGTGTGTCACCCCAGTAGTGAAGAGATCATATGAGGGGGGGGGGGGTTGTTACAGTGTGTCACCCCAGTAATAAAGTGGGGCATGTCTAAGAGACGATTCAAGGGGGCAGCAAAATTAACTTTTGCCTAGGGCAGAAAAAATCCTTGCACCAGCCCTGATGGGAAACACCACCACAGCTGTATCTATGTGGTCTCACAAGTCCAGCAGAGTAACAATAGACAGTAAGGATGTCAGAGGTATTACGTTTGCCCTCTCGGGCTACAAGGATCAGTAGAAGTTCTCCTTTCTGCAAAAAAAAAGCTGCGCAAAATATGCTGAATAATAATACACCATGTGCACATGGAGCTGCTGGTCTAAGATTTATGTTGAATGGCAAAAATACATATCTAAAAAGCTGTCAGTCAATGTGAACACCTCCTATCAGCGCATGTGTTCAGCCATCTGGCCCCCTTTAGAAGTCTGGGATACATTTGGATGACAAATTGCATTTTAAACATCACTATGCAATGGAAAAAAGGGAGAATTTTCGGTTTTGTTTAAAAAGATTAAAAAAATCCTTTGTTTCCGAGCGCCAGAGATTCTGTTTATTACTGGAAGCATGGCCGTTGGCAGTCAGTAAAGCTGTAATGTTTCTAGAAAAGATAGGGAGGATCTGATCTGCTTGCTATGAGCATCACCGTCCCCATAGGCCATGCTTTGAAGTTGCTCCTCTGTGTGTACAGGCAGTGGCTCCGGTGTCTGAGCGCTGTTTACATTACGCTTAGTTCACACATAGTATTTTGGTCAGAATTTTTTGTCGAAAATAGGAGTTTTTCTGTGTCTGCACCACATACTGCCCAAAACACTACGTGTGAACCCAGCCTTAGTATCATGCCCACCTCGAGATGGGTGACCATAACCTATGTATAATGATTATCTATGAGGCCATGTTCACTCGATGGAAATTTTATTGCAGCAGAGTTCCATTGTTTTTAGTGCGGTTCAGTGCACCTCGGAAATTCCAATTTTAGTCTACCGAAAGAATAAACATGTTCATTCTTTCGTCCATGAAGGCTGCACATTTTCCAGCGGTCCTAGTGCCAGCAGAATATGCATATTTGCAGAATATTTGCCCATATTTTCTCAGGACGGACATTCTGCAAATTGTCCGCCGCGTCACCATGACCTTATAGGAGTACATAGGAAACGGCACAGATAATGGGGGAGATTTATGAAAACCTGCGCAGAGGAAAAGTTGACCAAATGCCCATAGCAACCAATCAGATCGCTTCTTTCATTTTTAAAAAGGAAAGAAGCAATCTGATTGGTTGTTACAGTCATGGCCGTAAATGTTGGCACCCCTGAAAGTTTTCCAGAGAATGAAGTATTTCTCACAGGAAAGGATTGCAGTTGCACATGTTTTGCTATACACATGTTTATTCCCTTTGTGTGTATTGGAGCTAAACCAAAAAAGGAGGAAAAAAAAAAGCCAATTGGACATAATGTCACCAAACTCCAAAAATGGGCTCGACAAAATTATTGGCACCCTTTCAAAATTGTGGATAAATAAGATTGTTTCAAGCATGTGATACTCCTTTAAATTCACCTGGGGCAAGTAAAAGGTGTGGGCAATATAAAAATCACACCTGAAAGCAGATAAAAAAGGAGAGAAGTTCAACTGGTCAACTGGTCAACTTTTCCTCTGCACAGGTTTTCATAAATCTCCCTTCATTCTGCTTCACATTTATAGCAATCATTGAGGAGTTCTCCGATTTGTCATTCTCTACTTGTTGGAAGGGTTCCATGAGAATACGCTGATTACAAAGCATCCTGCTAAGACCCACTCTCTTCTCCAAATGATCATCTTTAGGGGGTATAATTTCCTGCAGCGTCACCACTGGAGAAAGGAAACATTGCACAATGTCCATTCACATCAATAGGATGTCAGTGCAATGTAGGACAGGGCAGGTCTTTCCACTGTTAAAGGGGTTAACCAACATAATATGATATTAGTACTTACCTGCCAGACAGTAATGGACATAGGAAGGATCTGGGTTTGTTTTGGGGCTAAATGGTTATGTTGTGAGTCCACCATAATGTTGTTGCTTTCTTTTTGTTAAATGGCTATTTCCTGTTGGAATTCCCTCCAACTACAAGTCCCAGGATCCCTTATTTGTAAGTGTGAAGTCACTTATCTCCCTTCCACACATCAGTCACCCCACACATTGCAGCAAAGCTGATCTCCCATGCTTAGTTGTTCTTGAAACTACAATTACCCAACAGCCCTGTGGAGAATGATCTTTCTCCCACCCAGCGGTTGTTCCTCCCATTGAAGCACAGACACGCTGCCTTTTAACACCTGACTAATGATGTAATGTCTCGGTCCGCACTGCATCCTGGAAAAACCTGAGACAACATGCATTTTGTATGCTCCTGAAAATGAACATCAGGGCAAAGATCACAGAAGAATTGCGAGACCAGCCATCAAACACAGGTACAGACACTATTATGAACTACACTAACTTTACAGCCCCTGTAGCACAAACAAATAAGCAAAAAAAAATCCTGGAATACCCCTTTTAGGCTGGGTTCACACTACGTTTTCTCCCATACGGGAGCGCATAAGGCAGGGGGGAGCTAAAACCTCGCGCTCCCGTATGCCTTCGTATGCGCTCCCATATGTCATTCATTTCAATGAGCCGGCCGGAGTGAAACGTTCGGTCCGGTCGGCTCATTTTTGCGCCGTATGCGCTTTTACAACCGGACCTAAAACTGTGGTCAACCACGGTTTGAGGTCCGGTTGTAAAAGCGCATACGGCGCAAAAATTAGCCGACCGGACCGAACGTTTCACTCCGGCCGGCTCATTGAAATGAATGACATACGGGAGCGCATACGAAGGCATACGGGAGCGCGAGGTTTTAGCTCCCCCCTGCCGTATGCGCTCCCGTATGGGAGAAAACGTAGTGTGAACCCAGTCTAACTCAGAATTATTGAATAGGATATATGCAAATGGGTTCCCATAACCAGACCCTAAATTTATAAATTTTATGGGGTTATCCCAAGTCGAAAACAAACAATGCATTCACAAGATATGTGGCACAAATAAAACCGTAGTACTCTGCTACCTTCAGCAGACCCATAGTGGGTGAATGGAATATTTGTAGAGCATGCATGCTGCGGCTTCAATCCATTCTGGATCAAGAGACCCCATCCTCATGTTTGGGGGTGTGTGGGGGGGGGATCGGTTCCCAGCAGTTAGACCCCCACTGATCAGATGATACTAGTGTTTCAGTGAACAGTAGACCTCACTCCAAGCAAGGAGATGGCTTTATGTTCTTGTAGTTGGTCATTCGTGGTTGGTTCACCTTTTAGTGTTTTTTCTTTCAGGGACCCTGAAGCCCATTGGGTTAATCCGGCCCATGTCTTATGACCGTGCTTCCCAACCAGCGTGCCTCCAGCTGTTGCAAAACTACAACTTTCAGCATGCCCGGACAGCCAAAGGCTGTCCAGTGGATGCTGGAAGTTGTAGTTTTGCATGCTGGAAGTTGGAGTTTTGCAACAGCTGGAGGAACACTGGTTGGGAAACACTGTCTTATAAGCAATCACATGTTGCATCGCCATCCCAGGGCGGCATTAAAGGGTACCTCTCATCAAATAAACTTTTGATATATTTTAGATTAATAAATGTTGAATAACTTTCCAATAGCAAGGTAATGAAAAATATGCTTCTTTCTATTGTATTTTTCCCGATCAGTCCTGTCAGCAAGCATTTCTGACTCATGCTGGAGTCCTAAACACTCAGAGCTGCCAGCCTGCTTTGTTCACAGCCAAACAGGCTGTGAACAAAGCAGGCTGGCAGCTCTGAGTGTTCTCCTTTGTGAACAAAGCAGACTGGCAGCTCGTAGTGTTTAGGACTCCAGCATGAGTCTGAAATGCTTGCTGCCAGGACTGGTAGGGAGACCCCTAGTGGTCATTTCTTCAAAGTGGAAAATTAAATAGAAAGAAGCATATTTTTTAATAACATACAATTGTAAAGTTATTCTGCATACATTAATCTATAATATATCAAAAGTTTTTTTTGATGAGAGGTACCCTTTAAAGGACAACTGCAGAGCAATATACACTTATCCCCTATCTACAAGATAGAGGATAAGTGTTTGATCGCGGGAGGTCTGACTGCTGGGACCCCCCGCGATCTCCCTAACAGGGCGCCGCCAATAGCGCTCATAGTGAGCGCTAAGGCACGTAGCGTCGACCTAAAGGTCGACGGTGACGCCCCGTCTCCTCCCCGCCCCTATACAGTTCTATGGGGGAGACGGGGAGGCAAGAACACTGCCTCCCCGCCTCTCCCATAGAGATGTATGGAGGAGGCGTGCCGGCCGCAACGTCATGCTGCGGCCGGCATGCCCCCTGCACGGGACAGCCGCGGCGCCGTACAGGAGATTACCGGGGGTCCCAGCGGTCGGACCCCCCGCGATCAAACACTTATCCCCTATCCTGTGGATAGGGGATAAGTGTTAATCACGCTGCAGATGTCCTTTAACCGTACCCTTTGCTGTTTACGACACATACATTTCACGCTGCCACAAGCAGGCATTTTAGGCGCTGACGTGCAGCAAAGAGTGATTTTGTTTGTCGTAATGTGAAGGCCCAAGTGACTTGCACCAGGCCCATCCTGTTCTTCGCTAATGTTTATCATCACCGTGAAGCATTCACGACTCATTTCGGCTTCGCCCTACAAACCTTCATCTCCTTTACTTGATCTATTTATGCGCTGGAAGCGAGAGCAGATTAGATGAGTATCGCCTCCATAAGTCTCCATCAGGGATATATTATAGAAGCTTTGGATGGTCGTCCTGCTGCAGAACTGTCATCAATCGTATCCAAATCATGAGAGGGATGACATATAGTAAAAATTCCCACACACCCCTACAATGTAAATGAAAGCTATATTATAGTATAATTCTGTCTATGCCTATAGACTGTTTTGCCAAGGGGATTTTCTCAGTATTTCCAGGATTAAGAGAGGGGGGGGGGGGTAAATTAAAGGGGCACTGGTGAACAAAAAAAATATATACATGTTTTTAAATCAACTGGTGCCAGAAAGTTAAGCATATTTGTAAATTACTTCTATATAAAAATGTTAATCCTTCCAGTACTTATCAGCAGCTGTATGCTTCAAAGAAGATTGTGTAGTTCTTTCCAGTCTGACCGCAGTGCTCTCTGCTGACACCTCTGTCTGTGTCAGGAACTGTCCAGAGCAGGAGAAAATCCAAAGTTTTCCACTCCTGCTCCAGTCCATCCTCAATGCTGCATCCAGACTCATCTTCCCCTCCAGCCATTACATTGATGCCTCCTCCTTGTGTCAGTCACTACACTGGTTACCCATTTAGTCCAGAATACAGTACAAAATCCTCATTCTCACCCACAAAGCTCTCCCCAGTGCTGCACCTCCCTACATCTCTTATCTCTGTCTACCATCCTGTAGGTTCTCTCCGCTCTGCTAATTATCTAACATCTTCTATAATCCGAACCTCTCACTCCCGTCTCCAAGACTTTGCTCGTGCTGCACCAGTTCTCTGGAATGTGTTACCTCCATCCCTCAGACTTAAACAAGTAGTGCAGCGAAAAATAACTTATCCCCTATTCAAAGGATAGGGGATAAGTTTTAGATCACGGTAGGGTCCGACTGCTGGGACGCTCGCAATCTCCTGAATGGGGCCCCGCAGTCTGCTGAAAGCAGCCGTTCTGATCCCCCGTAGGAAGTCACGGCCGAAACACCCCCTCCATGTATCTTAATGGGATACATGAAGGGGCGTGTCGGCCGGCGCTCTGTGCGGGGGTCGGCATGCCCTTTTCCAGCAGACTTCCGGGGTCCCGTTCAGGAGATCATGGGGGGGGGGGGGTCCCAGCGCTCGATAGGGGATAAGTTATTTTTCACCACTTAACTCCTTTAACCCCAACATCCACAGTTTTAAACCCTAAAAACAGATCTCTTCAAGCAGGCCTATACCATTCCCTAATTGGTCTTGGTATTGGAGATATCAAAAGCTCCATATTCGACAGTCTCCCCCCTACTCTCTATGCACTTTAGACAATAAGAAATTAGCTAGTGACTGGTTTACCCTCCTGTATGTAACCTTTCCTATTTATAAAATCTGACTGGGCCATTGTATCAATAAAGCACTTTCTGCCTTTGGTCTCAACCCCATTCCCCATAGTCTATAAGCTCTCGCGAGCAGGGCCCCCACAATATTTAGTGTGTAATTGTGGCCCCTCCCCTGCATCTGTCTTCCTATGTAAACATGTTTCTAATGTATTATCTGGGCACTGGTACCTCCTGGGTAACAATCACATGGCATATCACATGGTGAACAGTCTTAAAGTGACAGCGCTTTCTGAACACATTACATAATAATATATTAATATTAATAATTATACCGTGTAATGTGTTCAGAAAGCGCTGTCACTTTAAGACTGTTAACCATGTGATATCCCATGTGATTGTTACCCAGGAGGTACCAGTGCCCAGGTGATCCCAGGGGTGACCTATGGGCTCCCTGCTAGTCTCCCCCATATAAGCCCTGGGTGGAGCTAGCTCCCTCTCTCTCTTTCCTTACAAGTCTTTGCTGAGGTCAAGTCGAGTCCTAGTGTCCGGAGTATTGTAGGCCTCAGGTCAAATCTGCAGCCAAGGTCAATTACAAGTAATCTACAGTCATAGCTGTGTCAGTCATCAGTCAAGTCAGTCCCTGTCAGCAACTATCAAGTCAGTGTGGCCTGCATTACATTGTCCAGTCCTACTAGACGTCCCAGCAAGCCCTTAAGGTCTCTGAGTCACTGGTCACCTCCGTGGGCCCTGGCTGAACTGTATAGACTTAACCATCTGTCTACCCTCAGTAAAGCTACCGTTATCCTTAAAGGGTAGCTTTCATCAAAAAAACGTTTGATATATTATAGATTAATGTATGCAGAATAACTTTCCAATAGTATGTTATTAAAAAATATGCTTC
Organism: Hyla sarda; assembly: GCF_029499605.1. Taxonomy (NCBI): domain Eukaryota; kingdom Metazoa; phylum Chordata; class Amphibia; order Anura; family Hylidae; genus Hyla; species Hyla sarda. The sequence continues at coordinate 35,635,230 of NC_079195.1, read as the reverse complement.
TTTCTATTTAATTTTCCACTTTGACAAAATGACCACTAGGGGTCTCCCTACCAGTCCTTTTTATAGATTTCAGACTTATGCTGGAGTCCTAAATCTAAGACTGCAGCCGGGACACAGATAAGCTCAGCACTGCTCCCTGACAGGGAGTTTGTCTGTGTCCGGGCTGCAGTCTGAGATTTAGGACTCCAGCATGAGTCTGAAATCTATAAAAAAGGACTGGTAGGGAGACCCCTAGTGGTCATTTTTTCAAAGTGGAAAATTAAATAGAAAGAAGCATATTTTTTAATAACATGCAATTGGAAAGTTATTCTGCATACATTAATCTATATTATATCAAAAGTTTTTTTGACGAACGGTACCCTTTAACTTGGCGTTGGAGTCATTATTGCCCCGTGCCTAGCCCAGGATCCAGCAGTTTACCTTCGGGTGGTTAAGGATAAACCACGCCCTGGCATCACAAACACAAGGGGTTAATGCCATCTGCCCCTAGGGTAACAACATCTGCCCTCATCACACCCCGTTACCACATAATATTGTAATGTCTGATACTTGTCTTTGTTTGTCCACCAAAATTTTGCTGCAAAATTTGTTGGCGCTATGTAAATAAAATAAAATTATTACTATTATTATTAACAAACAGTTGGGACCCCACCATACCTCTCAGATGGAGGGCTTGTTGCACCAAAATTGAACCCAAATTTTCGAAGTCAGTTGACATTATTGTATTGTATCAATACCAGTGATCCCCAACCTGTGGCTCTCCAGGGTTGGAGAACATTGTTTTAGACGAGTGTTTCTCAACCAGGGCGCCTCCAGCTGTTGTAAAACTACAACTCCCAGCATGCCCGGACAGCCTTAGGCTGTCCGGGCATGCTGGGAATTGTAGTTTTGCACTGGATGCAACTTTGGCTGTTAAAGGGGTTATCCAGGAAAAAAACTTTTTTTATATATATATATATATATATATATATATATATATATATATCATCTGGCTCCAGAAAGTTAAACATATTTGTAAATTACTTCTTTAGAAGAGGTTTGCTATGGGAATTTGCTTCTAAACTGGGCGTTTCCCGAGACAGGTGTCATCAGAGATCACTTAGACAGAAAAGAACAACTCAACTTCAGAAGCTCATAAGTACTGAAAGGATTAAGATTTTTTAATAGAAGTAATTTACAAATCTGTTTAACTTTCTGGAGCCAGTTGATATATATATATATATATATATATATATATATATATATATATATATATAAACACTTTTTTCCTGGATAACCCCTTTAAAACCTCTTAAGGACCAAGGACGTATGAGTACATCCTTGGTCCTGCTCCCGTGATATAACGCGGGGTCCCACGGTGACCCCGCATCATATCACGGCGGGCCCGACGTCATAGTGAAGCCGGGACCCGCTGCTAATAGCGCGCGGCACTGATCGCGGTGCCGCGTGCTATCAACCCTTTAGCCGCACGCTGAAAGCTGAGCCACGCGCCTAAAAGTGAAAGTGCCGGTTAGCTCAGTCGGGCTGTTCGGGATAGCCGCGGCGAAATCGCAGCATCCCGAACAGCTTACAGGACAGCCGGAGGATCCCTACCTGCCTCCTTGTTGTCCGATCGCCGAATGACTGCTCAGTGCCTGAGATCCAGACATGAGCAGTCAAGAAGCAGAATCATCGATCACTGGTTTCCTATGAGAAACCACTGATCAATGTAAGAGATCAGTGTGTGCAGTGTTATAGGTCCCTATGGAAGCATAAGAGATCAGTGTGTGCAGTGTTATAGGTCCCTATGGGAGCATAAGAGATCAGTGTGTGCAGTGTTATAGGTCCCTATGGGAGCATAAGAGATCAGTGTGTGCAGTGTTATAGGTCCCTATGGGAGTATAAGAGATCAGTGTGTGCAGTGTTATAGGTCCCTATGGGAGCATAAGAGATCAGTGTGTGCAGTGTTATAGGTCCCTATGGGAGCATAAGAGATCAGTGTGTGCAGTGTTATAGGTCCCTATGGGAGCATAAGAGATCAGTGTGTGCAGTGTTATAGGTCCCTATGGGAGCATAAGAGATCAGTGTGTGCAGTGTTATAGGTCCCTATGGGACCTATAACACTGCAAAAAAAAGTGGGAAAAAAAAGAGAATAAAGATCATTTAACCCCTTCCCTATTAAAAGTTTGAATCACCCCCCTTTTCCCATAAAAAAAAAACTGTGTAAATTAAAAATAAAAATAAACATATATGGTATCACCGCGCGCGGAAATGTCCGAATTATAAAAATATATCGTTAATTAAACCGCTCGGTCAATGGCGTGCACGCAAAAAAATTCCAAAGTCCAAAATAGTGCATTTTTGGTCACTTTTTATATCATGAAAAAATGAATAAAAAGCGATCAATAAGTCCTATCAATACAAAAATCTTCCAGAAATACGACAAAATCAAACCTATATAAGTAGGGGATCATTTTAATCGTATGATCCTACAGAATAAAGATAAGGTGTCATTTTTACCGAAAACTGTACTACGTAGAAACGGAAGCCCCCAAAATTTACAAAACAGCGTTTTTTTTTTTCAATTTTGTCTCACAATGATTTTTTTCCGTTTCACCGTAGATTTTTGGGCAAAATGACTGACGTCCTTACAAAGTAGAATTGGTGGCGCAAAAAATAAGCCATCATGTGGATTTGTAGGTGCAAAATTGAAAGAGTTATGATTTTTTAAAGGCAAGGAGCAAAAAACGAAAATGCAAAAACGGAAAAACCCCGGTCCTTAAGGGGTTAAGGCATGCTGGGAGTTGTAGTTTAGAAACAGCTGAAGGCACACTGGTTCGGAAACACTGCTACTAAGCCCCAGGTATCTGGGCTATGGCTCAAATACAATACTTGTATGTATGAATATATGCTCTACCCCAATAATAACGCCATACTATAAAACAAAGAATGTATTGTATAATAAAATAATATGATTACATCAGTATCTCACCTCCATACCATGCACTCATAGTGAAAAGTTGCTGAGTTGCCCCTAGCAACCAATCACATCACTTCTTTCATTTTGCAGAGGCCTTGTTAAAAATGAAAGAAGCGATCTGATTGGTTGCTATGGGCAACTGGGCGACTTCCTCTGCACGGGTTGTGATAAATCTCCTCCTCATTGCCCCATTGCTACTCCTACCCTTTATCTATACTTCTGTCTACTGGGATAAATGTCGGGGGTTTATGAGTACATCACTTATAGAGTTGTCCTGTATTAATGAAGGAGGATTATTTTGATGTTATTTTTATTATTTTAGCTTAGCGGTTGCATCTAAATGAATATCATGTTAGTCACGCATCACGCTGCACGCTCGCCACTTCCTCCCTGCCAAGGCTTTTGGCTCCATATTGTGATAATGATCCCGTTCAGGTTTTATCCCTTCGTTCGAGTCAGTGTGAATAATGTCCTCATTACAGGCTTGGTTGTGTTTAATAAACCAGCTTCCTAATGAGAATGCTATGGTACATGCTGCTGCCCTTTATTGGCGTGATTGAGATTCCGAAGGGGCAAACTTTTCTTGCTGCCTGTTCGGTTTAAAGTATATTAACAAAGAAGCGGTGGTCACCCCCTGTTAAAAGCCTGCGCTGCAGGGCAGGGCTCTGACTTCAAAGGGGTACTCCGGTGAAAAACTTTTTTTTTTTAAATCAACTGGTGCCAGAAAGTTAAACAGATTTGTAAATTACTTCTATTAAAAAATCTTAATCCTTCCTGTACTTATTAGCTGCTGAATACTACAGCGGAAATTCTTTTCTTTTTGAAACACAGAGCTGTCTGCTGACATCATGAGCACAGTGCTCTCTGCTGACATCTCTGTCCATTTTAGGAACTGTCCAGAACAGCATATGTTTGCTATGGGGATTTCCTTTTACTCTGGACAGTTCCTAAAATGGACAGAGATGTCAGCAGAGAGCACTGTGCTCGTGATGTCAGCAGAGAGCTCTGTGTTTCAAAAAGAAAAGAATTTCCGATGTAGTATTCAGCAGCTAATAAGTACAGGAAGGATTAAGATTTTTTTAATAGAAGTAATTTACAAATCTGTTTAACTTTCTGGCACCAGTTGATTAAAAAAAAAAAAAAAGTTTTTCACCGGAGTACCACTTTAAAAAGTAGAAATGAAGAACGGGCAACATCCTGGAGTAAATATATGGAAATGAGTTCATCAATGGCGGCATTGGAAATGTCTATTATCTAGTGGCACTGGACTATTATTATTGGATAAAATTGACCCCATAGCAAGAGGCAACATTAAAACTGAACCTGAAGAAGTTTTGAAGATCATAGATAGTTCCTCCCAGTAGAAAGGTAGGTTATTCCCGTAGATAGCTATGTCTCCTCAAAAGATAGGTAGATAGGTAGTTTCCCCCAGTAAGTAGGTAGGTCCCTACAGCAGGTAGTTGTTTCCCCCATTAGGTAAGTAGTGTTACCCCTACACTAGGTTCCCCCAGTAGGTAGACAGGTCCCACAAGTACATAGGACGTTTCTCCCATTAGGTAGGTTGGTCCCCTAGTCAGCAAACAGGTCTCCCAGTAGGTAGCTAGTTTAACCAGTAGTAAGTAGTTTATCCCAGTAGGTAGGTAGGTCCTTCCAAAAAAATGGGTACTTTTCCCCATTAGGTAGGTAGTTTCCCCCTTAGGTAGGTTCCCCCAGTTGCTAGATAGCTTCCCCATTAGGTAGACAGGTCCCTCCAGTACGTACAAAGTTTCCCCTATTAGGTAGGAGGTAGGTAGGTCCTCTAGTAGGTAAACAGGTCCCCCAGTAGATAGGTATTTTCCCCATTGAGATGGTCCCCAAAGTAGATAGGTAGACAGATTTCCCCATTAGATAAGTAAAATTCCTCCATAAGGTAGGTAGTTCTCCTCCTTTAAATAAATAGACCCCCTGTAGGAAAGTATTTGCCCCCAGTAAGTAGACCGTAGTTTCCCCCATTAGTTAGTGTAGATCTCACCACCATGAGAAAAAATTAAGAAACTCACCTTTTCCCCATTTCCATGTAGGAAGGTAAGGTCTTCTTCCTCCTCCCTAGTAAGTGACAGGGCAAGAGTAAGTGACAGGGCAAGAGTAAGTGACAGGGCAAGAGTAAGTGACAGGGCAAGAGTAAGTGACAGGGCAAGAGTAAGTGACAGGGCAAGAGTAAGTGACAGGGCCAGAGTAAGTGACAGGGCAAGAGTAAGTGATAGGGCAAGAGTAAGTGACAGGGCAAGGTGGAATTGTCTCTTTGCTCTGTCTCTGCTTCCATCTGCATGCACAAAGAACCCTTCTTGTTATAAGGGTCCCGAAGGTGAATTTAGGTGGTCACTGCCCGAACGAACAGCTTTTGTGTGGAGCTTTTGTGGACTGTTGGCAAATATGGTCTGGTATAATAAGAGATCTGCTGCAACAGATAAAATATTCTTAGTACGGCACTGCAGTATATGTGAGCGATATATATATGTGTATGTAATATAAGGCACAACCATACACAATAATGATAACAGGACATTCTCTTTCTGTCTTTCAGTGATCTCAGTGAGAATATAATCCAGGCGATTCCAAGGAAAACTTTCCGGGGAGCTACGGAACTTAAGAATTTGTAAGTTCATAAAGTTCAGATATGGCTGTGCTGGACTGTGTACGTTAGTGGTTGGTGGGTCTCCAGCTGTTGTGAAGCTACAACTCCCAGCCAGGGCTGGTCCACCCTAGGCAAAAGCTAATTTTGTCGCCCATTGACTCCACCTATTTGACATGCCCCACCTTACTACTGGGGTTACACATTGTAACAAACCTCCTCCTCATGTAATCTTCTTACTACTGGGGTGACACATTGTAACAAACCTTCTCCCTATGTAATCTCCTTACTACTGGGGTGACACACTGTAACAAACCCCTTCCTCATGTACTGTAATCACCTTACTACTTGGGGTACACATTGTAACAAACCTTCTCCCTATGTAATCTTTTTACTACTGGGGTGACACACTGTAACAAACCTCCTCCTCATGTAATCTTCTTACTTCTGTGGTGACACATTGTAACAAACCTTCTCCCTTTGTAATCTCCTTACTATTGGGGTGACACACTGTAACAAACCTCCTCCCCGTGTAATCACCTTACTACTGGGGTGACACACTGTAACAAACCTCCTCCACATGTAATCACCTTACTATTGGGGTGACACACTGTAACAAACCTCCTCCCCATGTAATCTTCTTACTACTGAGGTGACACACTGTAACAAACCTCCTCCTCATGTAGTCACCTTATTACTGGGGTGACACATTGTAACAAACCTCCTCCCTATGTAATCTCCTTACTACTGAGGTGACACATTGTAACAAAACTCCTCCCTATGTAATCTCCTTACTACTGGGGTGACACACTGTAACGAGCCCCCTCCTCATGTAATCTCCTTACTACTGGGGTGACACATTGTAACAAACCTCCTCCTCATGTAATCTCCTTACTACTGGGGTGACATACTGTAACAAACCTCCTCCTCATGTAATCTCCTTACTACTGGGGTGACACACTGTAACGAGCCCCCTCCTCATGTAATCTCCTTACTACTGGGGTGACACATTGTAACAAACGCCCTCCTCATGTAATCTTCTTACTACTGGGGTGACATACTGTAACGAGCCCCCTCCTCATGTAATCTCCTTACTACTGGGGTGACACATTGTAACAAACGCCCTCCTCATGTAATCTTCTTACTACTGGGGTGACACACTGTAACAAACCTCCTCCTCATGTAATCTCCTTACTACTGGGGCAAAGTTGATGTGGGGTGGTGATGCTGCTGGCTGAGGGAGTAGTTCGGATGCTGGTTGTCTAACTTTCCTGCGGCGAGCAGAGCGGCACCCACCATCAAGGGGGCGCTTTAGGCGGCTGCCTATTTTGCCTTTAGGCAGAGCCGGCCCTGCTCCCAGCATGCCAAAGGGGTGGAGAAAAGGGGCGTGGCTAAGATAAATCATAACATGTACCAAATTTACTGGCGCACATCATGTTTTAGTGCAAGATATTGGTGTATATGGACATCAGCCATGGGGTTAAGCAGTGAAGACCGGAATGTATTAGTTGCCTAAGGTGTTGCCTCAGATTTATAACCACCTCTGCTATTTCGATAAATTTGGCACAATTGATGGCACTTTGGTGGCCTCCTAAATTTGCAAACTGTTGATAAATATATGTGTAGAGCTGTGCCGCCCATGAACAATGCTTTGGTCTAATCCGGTCCTTTTTTCACAGACAACTGGACAAGAATCAGATTAGCTGTATAGAGGATGGAGCTTTCCGTGCTCTTCGGGGGCTGGAAGTTTTGTAAGTATATGGCGGTCATTCGGTTTATAGGATTCCTCGTGGGTGGACTCACACATATAGTAAATCTAAACCACTCTAAGGGTAGGGTCACATATTACGGATCCACAGCGTATTTTACACTGCAAATCCGCTGATGTCTGACCCTAGTGTGAGCCCCTTCCTGTGCCTGTGTGTCTGCTCGTAGCAGCAATCCGCAATTGGTAAATTTTTAATGTTATGCCAGGATGAAATTTCCTTTTAAAGGGGTACTCCGGTGAAAAACTTTTTTTTTTTTTTTTTTTTTTTATCAACTGGTGCCAGAAAGTTAAACAGATTTGTAAATTACTTCTATTAAAAAAATCTTAATCCTTCCTGTACTTATTAGCTGCTGAATACTACAGAGGAAATTCTTTTCTTATTGAAACACAGAGCTCTCTGCTGACATCTCTGTCCATTTTAGGAACTGTCCAGGTTAGAAGAAAATCCCCATAGCAAACATATGCTGGTCAAGACCGTTCCTAAAATGGACGGAGATGTCAACTTTTTTTTTTTTTAAATCAACTGGTGCCAGAAAGTTAAACAGATTCGTAAATTACTTCTATTAAAAAATCTTAATCCTTCCAGTACATATTAGCAGCTGAATACTACAGAGGAAATTCTTTTCTTTTTGGAACACAGAGCTCTCTGCTTAATCACGAGCACAGTGCTCTCTACTGACAACTCCATTTTAGGAACTGTCCAGAGTAGGAGAAAATCCCCATAGCAAACAATACTTTTCTGGACAGTTCCTAAAATGGACAGAGATGTCAGCAGAGAGCACTGTGCTTGTGATGTCAGCAGAGAGCTCTGTGTTCCAAAAAGAAAATAATTTCCTCTGTAGTATTCAGCAGCTAATAAGTACAGGAAGGATTAAGATTTTTTAATAGAAGTAATTTACAAATCTGGAGCCAGATGATATATATATATATATATATATATATATATATAAATTTTTTTTCCTGGATAACCCCTTTAACAGCCAAAGTTGCATCCAGTGCAAAACTACAATTCCCAGCATGCCCGGACAGCCTAAGGCTGTCCGGGCATGCTGGGAGTTGTAGTTTTGCAACAGCTGGAGGCACACTGGCTGAGAAACACTAGTCTAAAACAATGTTCTCCAACCCTGGAGAGCCACAGGTTGGGGATCACCGGTATTGATACAATACAATAATGTCAACTGACTTCGAAAATGTTGGTTCAATTTTGGTGCTTTCTGGCACCAGTTGATTTAAAAAAAAATAAGTAAAAAAAAATTTAAAAAAGTTTTTCACCAGAGTACCCCTTTAAATAGGTTGTCTGAAATTGATAAAAAAAAATTCTACTTTATTCCCCAAAACAGCCCCACAACTTTGTCCAACAAAACAAACAAAAAAAAATGAAGCTTTTTTTTACTTATCTCATAGAAAGTCTAAAGAGACTATGGAAACATTTCGAGAATCATTATAAATGCAAACAATATCGTTCCAGTTTTGGGTGTAAAAACTGCAGTCATGGATTTTACCTTTGGGTTTTAACGAAGGAATAAAACCACGATAACATATAAGAGATCCAATATACCCAGAGAATAACTATAATGTCACATCTGGACGAAATACAAATGAAATAGAAGTTCATACAAAGGCCGCAGCTTTTGTTGGTTGCATAAGAAACAAATATGTGCGTCTTTGTTCTAATAAAGAACGTCACTTCATCGCAACGTTCATTAAGGAGATGGATGGTAAATTGCTGTCATTTGTGCTTGTGGTTTTTAGCACATTTTTGTCCTGGGAACAAGCGTGTGTATTCCCTCAGTGCTCAGATCCTGTCTCCGGTAATATAATGGGCCCATATATATGTTCCCGGGACGCTTATCCTCGCTTATCCCTGTCATTTTTTAGCTCTTGTGTGATTAAAATGTTCTCATCTTCCTTTCAGAACCTTAAACAACAACAACATCACCACAATTCCAGTTTCCAGTTTCAACCATATGCCGAAACTCAGGACTTTGTAAGTAAAAGGGGTTTATGGTCTTAGAAGACATCTATCGACTGCCAATGGACATAATATAGTAGTTATATTTTTATATGTAGAAGGCAGTATTATAGGAGTTATATTCTCATACATAGGAGCAGTATTATAGTAGTTATATTCTTGTATATAGAGGCAGTATTATAGTAGTTATATTCTTGTATATAGGAGGCAGTATTATAGCAGTTATATTCTTGTATATAGGAGGCAGTATTATAGTAGTTATATTCTTGTATATAGGAGCAGTATTATAGTAGTTATATTCTTGTATATAGGAGGCAGTATTATAGGAGTTATATTCTCATACATAGGAGCAGTATTATAGTAGTTATATTCTTGTATATAGAGGCAGTATTATAGTAGTTATATTCTTGTATATAGGGGGCAGTATTATAGCAGTTATATTCTTGTATATAGGAGGCAGTATTATAGTAGTTATATTCTTGTATATAGGAGCAGTATTATAGTAGTTATATTCTTGTATATAGGAGGCAGTATTATAGGAGTTATATTCTTGTATATAGGAGTAGTACTATAGTAGTTATATTCTTGTATATAGGAGAAGTATTATAGTAGTTATGTTCTTGTATATAGGAGCAGTATTATAGTAGTTATATTCTTGTATATAGGAGAAGTATTATAGTTGTTGTATTCTTGTATATAGGAGCAGTATTATAGTAGTTATATTCTTGTATATAGGAGAAGTATTATAGTAGTTATGTTCTTGTATATAGGAGCAGTATTATAGTAGTTATATTCTTGTATATAGGAGAAGTATTATAGTTGTTGTATTCTTGTATATAGGAGCAGTATTATAGTAGTTACCGGTATATCCTTGTATATAGGAACAGTATTATAGTAGTTATATTCTTGTATATAGGAGCAGTATTATAGTAGTAATATTCTTGTATATAGGAGCAGTATTATAATAGTTATATTCTTGTATATAGGAGCAGTATTATAGTAGTTATAGTCTTGTATATAGGAGCAGTATTATAGTAGTTATATTCTTGTATATAGGGGCAGTATTATAGTAGTTATATTCTTGTATATAGGAGCAGTATTATAGTAGTTATATTCTTGTATATAGGAGCAGTATTATAGTAGTTATATTCTTGTATATAGGAGCAGTATTATAGTAGTTACCGGTATATCCTTGTATATAGGAGCAGTATTATAGTAGTTCTATTCTTGTATATAGGAGCAGTATTATAGTAGTTCTATTCTTGTATATAGGAGCAGTATTATAGTAGTTATATTCTTGTATATAGGAGCAGTATTATAGTAGTTATATTCTTGTATATAGGAGCAGTATTATAGTAGTGATATTCTTGTATATAGGAGCAGTATTATAGTAGTTACCGGTATATCCTTGTATATAGGAGCAGTATTATAGTAGTTCTATTCTTGTATATAGGAGCAGTATTATAGTAGTTATATTCTTGTATATAGGAGCAGTATTATAGTAGTTATATTCTTGTATATAGGAGCAGTATTATAGTAGTTATATTCTTGTATATAGGAGCAGTATTATAGTAGTGATATTCTTGTATATAGGAGCAGTATTATAGTAGTTATATTCTTGTATATAGGAGCAGTATTATAGTAGTTACCGGTATATCCTTGTATATAGGAGCAGTATTATAGTAGTTCTATTCTTGTATATAGGAGCAGTATTATAGTAGTTATATTCTTGTATATAGGAGCAGTATTATAGTAGTTATATTCTTGTATATAGGAGCAGTATTATAGTAGTTATATTCTTGTATATAGGAGCAGTATTATAGTAGTGATATTCTTGTATATAGGAGCAGTATTATAGTAGTTCTATTCTTGTATATAGGAGCAGTATTATAGTAGTTATATTCTTGTATATAGGAGCAGTATTATAGTAGTTATATTCTTGTATATAGGAGCAGTATTATAGTAGTGATATTCTTGTATATAGGAGCAGTATTATAGTAGTTATATTCTTGTATATAGGAGCAGTATTATAGTAGTTATATTCTTGTATATAGGAGCAGTATTATAGTAGTGATATTCTTGTATATAGGAGCAGTATTATAGTAGTTCTATTCTTGTATATAGGAGCAGTATTATAGTAGTTATATTCTTGTATATAGGAGCAGTATTATAGTAGTTATATTCTTGTATATAGGAGCAGTATTATAGTAGTGATATTCTTGTATATAGGAGCAGTATTATAGTAGTTATATTCTTGTATATAGGAGCAGTATTATAGTAGTTATATTCTTGTATATAGGGGGCAGTATTATAGTAGTTATATTCTTGTATATAGGGGGCAGTATTATAGTAGTTATATTCTTGTATATAGGGGGCAGTATTATAGTAGTTATATTCTTGTATATAGGAGCAGTATTATAGTAGTTATATTCTTGTATATAGGGGCAGTATTATAGTAGTGATATTCTTGTATATAGGAGCAGTATTATAGTAGTTACCGGTATATCCTTGTATATAGGAGCAGTATTATAGTAGTTCTATTCTTGTATATAGGAGCAGTATTATAGTAGTTATATTCTTGTATATAGGAGCAGTATTATAGTAGTTATATTCTTGTATATAGGAGCAGTATTATAGTAGTTATATTCTTGTATATAGGAGCAGTATTATAGTAGTGATATTCTTGTATATAGGAGCAGTATTATAGTAGTGATATTCTTGTACATAAAATAACTTTTTTTTAGTAGTCCTATTTTTAGGCATATCAGTCAGTGTTATAGTGTTTATACAAAGGAATACAACAAAAAACAGTTTTTATTTATATTTTGATGCATTGCATACGCGGTGCACATAAAAATTATATTTTAACTTCTAAATTATCTCTTCCCGTCGTAACACAATCTATTCTCCCATCTTTTGGATTTGTGGGTAGTACTTTCCCCAACCAAACAGTAATATAAATTGATTTGTGTTCTCTCTGAAAGTCTTGTAGTTATTATTTATCACTGACATCGCTGGGAGCCTTTCACAGAGAACGGGTAAATTGTTCCACAAAATAAAATTAAAATTTCTTTTTTATTTCTGCTTTCTGTTTATTTGCTTTTTCATGTGTTATGTGGTTTTCTGCTGGATGTTCTTCTGCTTCCAATTAAAGGAATAGCTGAGAAACTAACAATAAACAAGAAGGCCGCGGCTTTTATTAAAAACATGCAACGTTAAAAAAATGTTATAATGTGTCTCAGAGTCGATGTGTTTTTCTAGATCATACCACAAACTTGACTGCCCAATTATTGTTAACAAAGCAAAACCTTATTGGAAACCATTAAATGGACGTTAAAGTGGTCATCCAGGTTTTATTCACTTTTTACTACTGTCCCTAAGATGCCAAGTAGAGATGAGCGAACTTACAGTAAATTCGATTCGTCGCGAACTTCTCGGCTCGGCAGTTGATGACTTATCCTGCGTAAATTAGTTCAGACTTCAGGTGCTCCGGTGGGCTGGAAAAGGTGGATACAGTCCTAGGAAAGAGTCTCCTAGGACTGTATCCACCTTTTCCAGCCCACGGGAGCACCTGAAAGCTGAACTAATTTATGCAGGAAAAGTCATCAACTGCCGAGCCGAAAAGTTTGTGACAAATCGAATTTACTATAAGTTCGCTCATCTCTAATGCCAAGTTATCTCTTAAAGGGGTACTCCGCCCCTAGACATCTTATCCCCTATCCGCTGCTGCGGGACCCCCACGAGCAGACATCTTATCCCCTTTCCTTTTGATAGGGGATAAGATGTCTAGGGGCGGAATACCCCTTTAAGTGCTTTACTTGCCTTCCATGTGTGGGGTGAATCAACCCCTTTTCATGGTCCCCCCAGGTTCAGCTGTTGGGGGGGGGTCTGACCGTCTGGAGCTACAGACGCCACCTCAGTGACTTCCAACCAGTGTGCCTCCAGCTGTTGCAAAACAATAACTCACAGCATGCCCGGGCAGTCGAAGAGACTGTCTCTATGGAGACGACGCATTCCTGAGCAGTCCTAGCGCTGGTAATATTCTGCAGGCACCCGCTTTTTGTGGGATGTCCGTCCATGTTTTACTGGTGGACATTCTGTAAAATTTAGCCCATGTGAAGAAAAAAAAAATGTACAAAAAAGTAGATTTCTAAGGCTTGGTTCACACTATGTTCTAGCTATATGTCCTGTACGGTATACGCTGGCATCCCATAAAAATATAGATGCTGATATATACCCCATTGGCATATGGATCTATTCCCTTTCTTAATGTAGTTAAAGGGGTACTCCGCTGCTTGGGTGTGGGCTGCGGGGGTTGTGATCTCACAGCCACGTCCCATCATGATGTCAGACCATGCCCTCTCTATGCAAGTCTACGGAAGGGGGCGTGGTGGCTGTCACGCCCCCTAGACTTGCATTGAGGGGCGTGGCATGACCTCACAAGGGGCGTGGTTGTGACATCACTACTCCCACAGCCTGCACACAGCATTGGGAACAAAATGTTCTGAACACTCGGGCAGTGGAGTACCCCTTTGGTCCAGCAAAACGTCTACACGTTGTCTGAACATATGCGAACTACATGAACCCATCACGGTATACATTAGCATCCCTTTTATAACAAGCCATACAAAAATAATGAGCAGTGAATCCAGCCTAATTCTAGTCAACCCCTTTATGTATTTCGCAATGACCACTATTCATTTGCTGAACAGAAGCAAAACATTAGGATTCTGCACTTGGCAGGAAGGATATTATTGTATTGTTCTCAATAATATGCCATATATCTTGATACTCTACAAAGAGATAAATATGCCCAAGATCCGTGTTAATTATTAATTTCCTTTTAATTAAGAATGGCCCGGTATTATGTTACTAGAATGGAGGTTTGCCAGTGTTTAGAGGGACAATTCGCTGCTGTCATGTGTCATATTGCTGGCGGTAAATGGGATGTCATGCATGACTGGCAAGAGGCAGTAAAAGCTTTATCCAATAATAACTCCGTTACACTTGCAATATGTAATATATCCTAATCCTATTTCAGCTGATTACTCTGTGTGTTGAGATGGAATTATTATTAGCGTGGGGAATAAATGAGTCTATTCCGTATTTACATCACAATACCATATCTAGTGGGATAGGCTGGAACGGCATTGTAATTATCCTGGAAAGAGCGAGTTAAGAGATGCACATACGGAGCGAGAGGCTTTCTAGGCAGCAGGCCTCGACTATTTCTCAAGCTGTTGATAATATTCAGTTTATTCTGGTTTTAACAAAACATGAGCAGATACTTAGCATGGCGGAGGAAGGCATTATAGAGGATGAATCTGCTTTTGGGAAAAGATCTGCTGCGTAGCGGCTGTCAACATCATATCTGAGTTAACTAGAGAGACAGCATTTATTTTTATGGAGTTCTGAAAATGTAAGGATAGTTAAGGGAATTGTAGCAGAAACAGTGCCCCTCTTGGCCATGGATATGCATATCTGGACCTTCAACAGAATATGCCATAAATGTCTGACAGATGTGGGTTCCACCTTTGGGCAGAGGCCTACCTAGTGCCCCTTGTGCCTTACCTTGGCACGGCGCTGGTGTGGAAGCTTGGGTACCACCTTTGGGCAGAGGCCTACCTAGTGTCCCTTGTGCCTTACCTTGGCACGGCGCTGGTGTGGAAGCTTGGGTACCACCTTTGGGCAGAGGCTTACCTAGTGCCCCTTGTGCCTTCCCTTGGCACGGTGCTGGTGTGGAAGCTTGGGTACCACCTTTGGGCAGAGGCCTACCTAGTTCCCCTTGTGCCTGCCCTTGGCATGGTGCTGGTGTAAAAGCTTGGGTAACACCTTTGGGCAGAGGCCTACCTAGTGCCCCTTGTACCTGCCCTTGGCACGGTGCTGGTGTGGAAGCTTGGGTATCACTTTTGGGCTGTGCTGGTGTGGAAACTTGGGTACCACCTTTGGGCAGAGGCCTACCTAGGGACCCTTGTGCCTGCCCTTGGCACGGTGCTGGTGTGGAAGCTTGGGTATCACCTTTGAGCAGAGGCCTACTTAGTGCCCTTTGTGCCTTCCCCTGGCGCTGTGCAGGTGTGGACGCTTGGGTACCACCTTTCGGCAGAGGCCTACCTAGTGCCTCTTGTGCCTGACCCTGGTGCTGTGCCGTTGCGGAAGTTGCGGAAGCTTGGCATTGGATTTTCCAAGTTTCTGTCTATGGTGAAAGTGCACAACAGCAGCGCAAATAACGGAAACCCTGGAAATCAACTGACTATATCTGTTTGGCGGATGTGCTCCCCCAGCAGGGACTGGGTTGGCCGAACAGTAGGTACACCACTGCCTCTAGGATCAAGAACACCAAATGAAGGGCTTAAAGCCCACTCCTGGCTGCCCATGAAGGTGGTTGGGAAGCCAAAAACATCTAAGCTTGCTGTTTTCTTCAGTTTGTGTAACCCTCATTGACATGCAGCGCTACAGTTTATGGAACTCTCATTAAAATCAATTTGTATTACGCAAACTAAGTAAAACATGTGGCTCAGTTATTTTCAGCTTCCAAACTAACTTCAGCGACAACAACAGGCCAGAGGGGAGCTATGGGGCCCTCCAGATCTCTGTCCCATAGGTGGGACTAGCATCTGTCAGACATTTATGGCATTGCCTGTGGAAATGCCACAGATGGGCAGCTGGGAATACTCCAGATTTCTGAAGAAATTGTGGTGGCCCAGTATAGGAGTTGCACTCTTGTACCCTTTCTGTCCTGTGTGGTGGACTCTATCTTAGTGTCCCCTGAGTCCACCCTTATTGTATTTATCTCAAATGGTTAATAAGTGCCTCATGTTATGTATGAGAATGCCTTTATAATGTTATGTTCCTTTAAATGTTGTTACCAAGTCATGTAACCAGGGAAGGTGTCAGTGACCAGGTGACTCGTGTGGTGACCTATAGGACCCCTCCAAATTGCTCCCTTATAAACCCAGGAAGGGGATAGTTCAGTCTTCTTGAGAACATGCTGAGGAACAGTCAAGACCTGAGTGTCTGGTGTCCTGAGGAGACCCAAGGCCTAGTCATGCAGCCACACTTCCATCCCCAAGTGCCCCACAGGTGAATGTCAAAGCCTGGTAAGCTACACAAGGGATGAAGTCTAGTCAGTCAAGTCTGTCTAAATTCAGCGTGGGCCTGCAGTATTCAGTCCAAGACCACTACAAGTCCCAGCGAGCCCTCAAGTCTCTAAAGTCACTGGTCACCTCCTTGGGCCTAACTGAGCTGTAAAGACTATTCCATCTGTCTGCCTCAGTAAAGCTGCCACTGTACCGTAACTTGACATTGGAGTCATTATTTGCCTCGCGCCTAGCCCAGGATGCAGCGGTCATACCTCGGGTGGTGCAGAGGTTAACCACGCCCTGGCATCACGAATACAAGGGATTAATTCCATCTGCCCCTAGGGTAATAACATCTGCCCTCATCACACCCTCACCACAAAATTGTATTCACTTTATCTACTAAGGCTAAGTTCACATGGGACTTTCAGAGTCTGTTCAGCTCGTTTTTTGTGCACCGAACAGATCCTGAACAGGTTGGAGTAAAACTGACACCTTATGGTCCTGACAGATCCCACTGACTTGAGTCTGTGAGGTGTCTGGTACTTTAGGAAAATTGAACAGAGAAAAAAGACCGGACATGCAGTATTTTTGTCTCCGCTACACTCCTGACAAACTGAGGGATGGCAGCACACAGCCGTGTGAACTGAGCCTAACAATTGGAATATAATAATTTAAAAGTTTGTGCTGTTTACTAATACCCGGTTTTGTCAATTAAAATCTATAAAAAAAAAAAAAAAAAAACATAAATAAATATGTCCAGTTTTATGAACTTCAAATATAAAGTTCAGCTAAATGTTTCAATTTCTCGCCATTTCCAGTCTCAGTGCATGTTGTCAGTACTAGAGATGAGCGAACTTACAGTAAATTCGATTCGTCACAAACTTCTCGGCTCGGCAGTTGATGACTTTTCCTGCATAAATTAGTTCAGCTTTCAGGTGCTTCCGGTGGGCTGGAAAAGGTGAATACAGTCCTAGGAAAGAGTCTCCTAGGACTGTATCCACCTTTTCCAGCCCACCGGAGAACCTGAAAGCTGAACTCATTTATGCAGGAAAAGTCATCAACTGCCGAGCCGAGAAGTTTGTGACGAATCAAATTTACTGTAAGTTCGCTCATCTCTAGTCAGTACGTGGATACATGTACCAGTTATGTTTAGCCTCCTCGATTTTGAATGTGTAAAGCTGTAAGTTTCAGAATAGAACTTTGAGTTTCCTTCGTAACCTTCTGATGATCTTGTGGTCTCTCTTCCAGCCGGCTACACTCCAACAACCTGTTCTGCGACTGTCACTTGTCTTGGCTTTCTCAGTGGCTTCGCCAGCGGCCGACCATTGGGCTTTTCACTCAGTGCACATCGCCGTCCCAGCTCCGTGGCCTCAACGTGGCAGAAGTCCAAAAGCACGAGTTTAGCTGCTCAGGTCAGACTCCTTTTATATTTCTTATTTCTCCACAGCTGGGAAACTTTACAATGGGTTCATACAGAAGCTTCTCGACTAAATCCAGAAACATCGTGTGAAAGTGTACATGGCAAATATGTAAGAAAAAAAATATTTTCTGGGTTATCAGTATCCCATGACAACTCTTCCTGCCTGTGCTATTGTCATGTGGTTTCCAATAGCTATTCCTCTTTATACATATCAATGTCTAGACCAGTGTTTCTCAACCAGTGTGCCTCCAGCTGTTGCAAAACTACAACTCCCAGCTAGTGTTGCTCACGAATATTCGTAATGCGAATTTTATTCGCGAATATCGCATATTCGCGAATATCGCATATTCGCGAATATCGCATATTCGCGAATATTCGCGAATATCGCATATTCGCGAATATTCGCGAATATAGCACTATATATTCGTAATTACGAATATTCTTATTTTTTTAATTTTTTTACATTTTTTTTTTCACAGTACACATCAAAGTGATCATCCCTTTCTGCTTCCAGCTTGTGTGGTGTAAAGAAGGCTCTAATACTACTGTGTGAGACCGGTGTGCGAATGTTCGCATATACGAAAATTTGCATATACTAATCTTCGCATATGCGAATTTTCGCAGCTTATGTATATGCAAATTTTCGTTTGTGCGAATTTTCGAATATGCAAATTTGCGCATATGCGAAAATAAATCGCGGATATTGCGAATATACGCGAATATATGACGAATATTCTTCCATATATTCTCGAATAATCGCGAATTCGAATATGGCCTATGCCGCTCAACACTACTCCCAGCATGCTGGGAGTTGTAGTTTTGCAACAGCTGGATGCACACTGGTTGGGAAACACTGGTCTAGATCTTAAAGGGGTACTCCAGTGGATAACTGTTTTTTTTTTTTTTTTTTTTTTTTTAAATCAACTGGTGCCAGAAAGTTAAACAGATTCGTAAATTACTTCTATTAAAAAATCTTAATCCTTCCAGTACTTATTAGCAGCTGAGTACTACAGAGGAAACTCTTTTCTTTTTGGAACAC
Organism: Hyla sarda; assembly: GCF_029499605.1. Classification (NCBI taxonomy): domain Eukaryota; kingdom Metazoa; phylum Chordata; class Amphibia; order Anura; family Hylidae; genus Hyla; species Hyla sarda. Next base: position 35,616,382 of record NC_079195.1, on the reverse strand, counting down.
AGAGCTCTCTGCTGAATCACGAGCACAGTGCTCTCTACTGACATCTCTGTCCATTTTAGGAACTGTCTAAAGTAGGAGAAAATCCCCATAGCAAACATATGCTTTTCTGGACAGTTCCTAAAATGGACAGAGATGTCAGCAGAGAGCACTGTGCTCGTGATGTCAGCAGAGAGCTCTGTGTTCCAAAAAGAAAATAATTTCCTCTGTAGTATTCAGCAGCTAATAAATACTGGAAGGATTAAGATTTTTTAAGAGAAGTAATTTACAAATCTGTTCAACTTTCTGGCACCAGTTGATTTAAAGAAAAAAAAAAAAGGTTTTCCACCGGAGTCCCCCTTTAAATAAAAGAATACAAAAGCATACAAATAGATATTTTGATATAGGTATAGGACTACTCCAAAACGACAGTACAAATAGATACAAATAGATGCTTATAGCTAGTTGCAGGTACCTTGTAGCTGCTATGTATTGAATAGAATAAAAACAATAAAAAAAAATGCAATAAATTTATCTGTGAGAATATGACAAAACATAAATTAAGAAATCACGCTTGTAGATCATTCCCAGCGATCTAGATAGCAAGGTTAAAAGTCTGCTGTAAATGAAGACGGGTGGGAAACTAATGTACGGTATATGTATGCGCTGGTAGCAATATTGTCTTATTCTGCATATATAAGAAGTCTCTTTTTATGTCAGATTCCGTATAAAAAGAAAATAAGTAATCTCCTGTAGTAAAATTTGTTTCTCGGGGAAAGATTGTTGGTGTATGTGGTTATTGATACGATGTAGAACCTACAGTCTCTGCTCCAGAGTTGTTACGGTAGAGTGGAAAAGTATGATGCTATGTAGGGATCAACCGATATCGTTTTTTCAGGGCCGATACCGATAATCTGTGGCCTTTTAGGCCGATAGCCGATAACTTCCAATATTCCGGTATATGTTATCGGGTATTTCTCCACCCACAACACAACAGTAGTGACTGTGCAGGAAACAAAAAACTGAGGCAGCCGCCTATTTTGCCTTTGGGTGGCGCCGGCCCTTTTTCCCATCCAGTGTGACTCTAGCCATTGCAAAACTACAACTCCCAGCTTGCCTGGACAGCCAAAGGCTGTCCAGGCACGCTGGGAGTTGTAGTTTTGCAACAGCGGAAGCAAGCATACTGGTTGGGAATCATTGAGCTATGGAGAGAGAAAACAGCAGCGCTGTAGTATGAGGTCAAGAAAAAGATGAGGTTTACCTTAGGGTGAGGGGGGGGGGGGGGGTTCTTATTGGAACAACTAAAATAATTAGGATGACAAGGTCTTTCTGTAGATATATTGAATGAATCGATGCTTTACTAATATCCTGGAGAACACACTGTAACAAACCCACTCCTCATGTAATCTCCTTACTTCTGGAGTGACGCACTGTAACACACCTCCTTCTCATTCAATCACCTACTACTGGGGGGGGACACACTGTAAATAACCCCCTACTCACGCGACGGTGGTGCTGGCAAGGCAGGTGCTTCAGATGAGCGGTGGGTGCTTCAGATGCTGGCTGGTTAGTAATTTTTTTGCAGCGGGCAGAGCGGTGCCCCCATCAAGATAGTTCTCTAGACAGCTGCCTATTTTGCCTATAGGCAGAACCAGCTCTGGGGAGAGATCTGATGTTTGTAAGATTCAATCCGGGATAGACAATTATATTATGTGAAATGATGGCGTGCCCCAAATGGCAGGTAGTGCTGAATTGCAGTATAACAGCGCTAAAAAATATAGAGTTGGTAGAGATTATTTAGGTAGAGAACACAAGTTTATACACTAGGCTAGGCATATTTCAAAGCAGCCCGGGCTTTTTCTTCAATAGATGGATATGCAGCTATTAAAAAAAGAAGCCCAGGTGCTTCGAAACGCTTCACCGGCCAAGATGGGACATCACTGCAGCTGGCGATTAGCTAAGGATGGGATATTAGATTGGCATATGAGGACAGGACATAAGGTCGGGATATGAGGACAGGATATGATGTTGGGATATGTTGAGATATGAAGACAGGATAATGTCGGAATGATGATGTTGGAATGTGAGGACGAGATATAAAGACGAGGGTGTCATTGTAACTTTTCCTCTGGTTTAGGTGGGAAGACCAAGCAACTCTGGGTACTCAACTAGTATAATATAAAATATTGTCCACCTACCTGCTTCATATGAGATCTCATAGGCTGCTAAGGCCGTGTCAATATACAAGATTTTTGACTGCATTTTCAATGTATAATGCTACTGTAATCACTTATTATTTATTGTCTTGTTATACAGTTCTTTTTCCAGTAACAATATGGTAACATTATTGAATCGCTGTTATGATAATAGTTGCTTTCATGCTGTTGTGGCGGTATTATATGTGCCTTTTATCGTAGCGTTAGTATTGATATTGATCTGTGTGTAGTCCTTTTTGTTCAGTAAGAGTATGGAGGTAATGCAGTCCAATATCAAGAATGCCCGGCACTGCTACTCCACGAAACACAATATTCCGCTAGGCTAACACGGCTAAAGAGACCTTCCCGGTGCTATCACATAAAAGTCCAAAATGTATACCAAGCAAAGGCACACGAAACGATGCACTCACCAGGTCTTGAGGTATGTCGCCAGCTCTTTATTTCATATCAGCGTACAGCGATGGAGTTCGTACAGGGAGAGCGGACAGGTGGAGCGGGGTGGGGGGAAAGGAATGGGCGACTGTCCGTTATCGTGCTTGCTCGCTGCGTCATGCCCCCAGCGTACAGCGATGGAGTTCGTACAGGGAGAGCGGACAGGTGGAGTGGGGTGGGAGACAGGAATGGGCGACGGTCCGTTATCGTGCTTGCTCGCTGCGTCAGGCCCCCAGCGTACAGCGATGGAGTTCGTACAGGGAGAGCGGACAGGTGGAGTGGGGTGGGGGAAAGGAATGGGCGACGGTCCGTTATCGTGCTTGCTCGCTGCGTCAGGCCCCCAGCGTACAGCGATGGAGTTCGTACAGGGAGAGCGGACAGGTGGAGTGGGGTGGGAGACAGGAATGGGCGACGGTCCGTTATCGTGCTTGCTCGCTGCGTCAGGCCCCAGGGTACAGCGATGGAATTCGTACAGGGAGAGCGGACAGGTGGAGTGGGGTGGAGGAAAGGAATGGGCGACGGTCCGTTATCGTGCTTGCTCGCTGCGTCAGGCCCCAGTGTACAGCGATGTATGTTTAGGTATTCAGCATATAGTAGGATCATTTTGTACATTATATAGCGGCACTATTTGTTAAGTAAAATATATGGCTTTATTATTTCTAGATAATATGTCCATAGGTGATGTATGCACATGTCTTATACAGGAAGGGATTTTGGTTGAGCCATAGGTGGGGGATCTAAGCTGAACTTTTGCACCAGTGCCCATGAGCCTTTAGTTCCGCCGGTGATCTGGGCTCATGTGACAAGAATAGCAGTATGTTGTCTCGCTGGTGTGGGGTCAGCCTGGATCTCCGCCGTTACGGGAGGTGGATGTGGTGTTTAGTACGTGTGTAAATGAGGAACAGCTGCTGCAAAAAAAAGGACCACAGCTGAGACCTCCCATTTAGCTGAATGAAACAGAGACACAATATGATGAAATATTAAAAGTCCGCTTCTACTGCAAGCCCTGCAGATGGGCAGCATGGAGACCTCCACTCAAGCATATCAATGATGTTTGTTTATATCAGCACTTTAGGTCACACTTGTGAATACGGAGACTCCGAGATGAGAGACGCCACCCACAAACCTGGCCCTTTGTATCTCCCGACATGACCAGCATTGTGGACCTTATTCATGAATCTTACTACCCAAATGCTCCTCTATGACACTGAAGCCTTTCTTGTTAGCATAAAGAGACGGATCATGGAAATCCTTAACTCTTTAATCCCTGCTTCTACAAAATGTATTCACTTAATATAGGTACTGCAGGTCCTGGCAGCTGTCCATTCCATCATACCCACGATCAGGCCAGGGCATTTGGCGAAAATATGGCCAAAAAGATGCATCCACATTTTATTCTTACGTCTTAGAAGATGCTACTCAAACCATACACAAAATCAAAGACCGTCATAATAAATGAGAGAGATAAGGTACCAGAAGTTACCGAACTCCAGATGGTAACCAAGGATACCAAAATTTACATTGGTGACCAAGAAACCCAAATGGGGTTTAAAATGTAAAATCTGTACCAAAAACAACCAGTATAGCATACAGAAGAGATCAACTAAATCATGTACCACTTAAAACATCCCAACATGTTTCCCCAGGTGGTGCTGAGCTCATCAGGGGACTCTATCTGGGGTCAAAAGAAATATACAAAAATGTATGGTAGTCACGGCACCAGTTAATATGATAGACACACACATAGAATAGAAAGCATAAGTGATAACAGGCTCTAACTAGAGATGGTTACTGCACCCATGCCAAGATAGTGGAAGAGGAAGCTGTTACTTCTAAAGCCCTTTACCAGGTCTCCCTCATAAAACCAATGCCAAAGCTATGTCAATAATAAAAAAAATTATGGCTGGGATAAAAAATGTTTAAAAAAAAAAGGCCAAAATAGAGCACATCCCCGAAATGTAAAGTGCAAAATGTTTTGTTCTTGTTATGAAGTCTTACTATTCGGTGCTATAGACCTCAGTGTGACACAGGAGATAGCTTGTCTTGGTTTCTAATGACAAAGTCTTGAGAATATATCAGATCCCTGAGACGTATTTCGGATGTGTGATTCCGGTGGCATAGTTCATCCATTTCGCAGTCTGCTCCAGCTCTTTATCCTGCCAGGGACGCAGAGTGATGTCTTCTAATTGCAGAGCTGGCATGTGGCATGGTGACATCTCCATCACAGGGGCATCTGGTGCCATCTCATTACACTTTTATGCTGCCCGTCTATCGGCAGCAATATGCTGTTTGTTTTCATTTCCCACACAGTTTGTGATGTAAACTGAGAGAGGGGAAAAGGCGCGATGTACGTGTGGAGACTATAGACACTGCTTAATGTGCCCAAGTTATTGAGGGAAGCCTCAACCTTCAGATGGATTTGTTATCATGTTGAAATCCTTCAATACATATTTAATTATAAGAATTATTTTATCCTACAACTATCTGACTACCCAGCATTGCCCAGTCTTTCTACCTAAACCTTATAGATGAGGAAAAGCAACAAAGGCACTCTCATCCAACCTCATATCCCAACCTCATATCTCGTCCTCATATCCCAACCTCATATCTTGTCCTCATATCCCGTCTTCATATCCCGTCCTCATATCCTGACCTCATATCCTATCCTCATATCCCATCCTCATATCCCATCCTCATATCTCGTCCTCATATCCCAACCTCATATCTCGTCCTCATATCCCAACCTCATATCTCGTCCTCATATCCCGACCTCATATCTTGTCCTCATATCCCGTCCTCATATCCCGTCCTCATATCCCGACCTCATATCCCATCCTCATATCCCGTCCTCATATCCCGTCCTCATATCCCGTCCACATATCCCGCCCACATATCCCGTCCTCATATCCCGTCCTCATATCCCGTCCTCATATCCCGACCTCATATCCCGACCTCATATCCCATCCTCATATCCCAACCTCATATTCTGACCTCATATCCTGTCCTCATTTTCTGTCCTCAGATCCCATCCTTATATCCCGTCCTCATATCCCATCCTCATATCCCGTCCTCATATCCCGACCTCATATCCCGTCCTCATATCCCGCCCACATATCCCATCCTCATATCACCGTCCTCATATCCCATCCTCATAGCCTGTCCTAATATCTTGTCTTCATATCCAGTCCTCATAGCCCATCCTCATAGCCCATCCTCATAGTCCATCCTCATAGCCTGTCTTCATATCCCAACCTCATATCCCGTCCTCATATCCTGACCTCATATCCCGTCCTCATATCCCGTCCTCATATCCTGACCTCATATCCGACCTCATATCCCGACCTCATATCCCGCCCTCATATCCTGTCCTCATAGCCTATCCTCATAGCCCGTCCTCATAGCCCGTCCTCATAGCCCGTCCTCATATCTCGTCCTCATATCCCGTCCTCATATCCCGTCCTCATATCCCGACCTCGTATCCCGACCTCATATCCCGACCTCATATCCTGTCCTCATATCCCATCCTCATATCCCGTCCTCATATCCTGACCTCATATCCTGTCCTCATATCCCATCCTCATATCCCGTCCTCATATCCCGTCCTCATATCCCGTCCTCATATTCCGACCTCATATCCCGACCTCATATTCTGTGCGGACGCCATGAAAAATCAATAGCACTCTGCTGCAGCGGAATTTCCGTGCGGAATATATTTCTGCAGAATTCCACGCGGACATTCCTTCATAGACGGCAAAGTCCATTCTTTCTGTGGACACCGGAATCGGGATTTCCACGGCAAAAACTTCTGCCGCAAAAATTTGAGTTATAGGAGGGTGAAACACTCTTGTTGTGCTGAAGAAGAACACATAGGGGGCAACAGTGTGACAAAAAAATAAAAATATATGTTTAGCAATTCAAGATAATGAATGATAATCAATCTATGGCACTGCTGTATTGTAACGGTAAAGTCGTAAACGTTTTGGCTTTATCATTTCCATTTTTTCTCAACGCTAACCCCCCCCCCCCCACCCTCACCCCACCCCCTCTCTTCTGCACACATCCTCCCCTGTTATCATTCTCTACTCTCTCAAATGGATTTCAGGATTCCTGGATACAAATTTATTTTGCTAACATCGATGTTTGCAATTTAAAATTGCTCCGGAGGTTGTTTCCCTTTTACATTGAAAAAATGAAAAAAAAAATAAAAACTAGCGCTATAGCGTGGCTGCAAATTGACTTCTGTCATTACTCAGTTCTTCATTCTGGGATAAATTATGGAAATGTTTCTTTTTTTTTTTTATCATGTTACGGAGTTCACTTTGAAAAAGAAAATTGCTGGAGGTTATAGCGCGATTTGTATCTTCAAATCGTACACGCAAAGTGTCAGATGCAAATCTGGGTTTAAAGGAACAGACTGATAGATTTGCACCAGTGGTCTCCGAACTGTGGCCCTCCAGATGTTGCAAAACTACAACTCCCAGCATGCCCGGACAGCCAACGGCTGTCCGGGCATGCTGGGAGTTGTAGTTTTGCAACATCTGGAGGGCCACAGTTTGGTGACCACTGATTTACACTGCAAGGAACTTATTTTATCCATTTGTTGTAAGGCTGCGTACACGCGGCCGTCTAGACCCGTCCCGTTCTTCTCCCGTCAAAAATAAAAACGGACAATAACGGATGCAAGCAGATGTCATCCGTTTGTATCCATTTGTATCCGTTATTGTTCAGTTAATAAACAAAAAAAAATATTTTTTTTTGTTCTGAGCATGCTCAGAAGTAGAAACGGATCATAAAACGGATTGAAAAAACGGATGCAAACGGATGACATTAAAGGCTCATCCGTTTTCCATACGCTTCAATGTTAAATTTACTTAAATCAATTTTTTCTTCCGTTTTATTTTTACAGAAATAAAAATAGTCCATGTGCCATTTTTTCTGCCGTAAAAAAACAAAAACGGAAATGAGTGCAGACGGGTACAAGCGTATACAAACGGATTGTAAAAAAATCTCATTGACATAATTGGGATTTTTTTTAAAAACTGTTTTTAATCCGCTTACAGCCTGCAAGAACGGAACCGAAACGGGGATAAAAAAAAAAAACAGGGACAGACTGGCGTGTGAACGCACCCTAAAGTGTACCCTGTTTATGGCAACTCACTGACATCGATATCATAAAGGTACATTCACATGAGCGGATATTCTGCGAGTTTTCTTCCGCAGTGGAAAATTCGCAGAAGACCGCCCGTGTGAACATACCCTTCTGCGAGTTTCCCGCTCCTGGTTTAGGCCGCAGCAGATTATATTGACCTCAATGGGGTCTAATAACCCACAGCGGGAAACTCGCAGAAGATTCGATTGTGCAGACAAAATTCCGCTTGAAAATTCAGTTGCAGCAGAGTCCCATTGTTTACAATGCACACAGCGGAATTTCCACGGCGGAAACACTTGCCGCAGAAATTCTGATTTGGCCCTCGGCAGAAAGGATCAACTAAATTTTTTGAGGAATCCGCTCGGAAAAGCATTACCCTCTGGAGATTGAATATATCCAAGCGGTCCTAGCACTGACTGACGAGGACATTTCGCTAAATTTACACATGTCAACATTGCCTTAGGGATGTGTCAATCAATACGATTGATTTTTAAAGGGGTACTCCGGTGGAAAACTATTTTTTTTTTTTTTCAAATCAACTGGTGCCAGAAAGTTAAACAGATTTGTAAATTGCTTCTATGTAAAAATCTTAACTCTTCCAGTACTTATCAGCTGCTGTATGCTCACAGGAAGCTGTATTTCTTTCTGGAGTTCTTTTCAGTCTGACCACAGTGCTGACACCTCTGTCCGTATCAGGAACTGTCCATAGCTGTAGAGGTTTGCTATGGGGATTTGCTCCCACTCTGGACAGTTCCTGACATGGACAGAGGTGTCAGCAGAGAGCACTGTGGTTAGACAGAAAAGAACTCCAGAGAGAAATACAACTTCCTGTGGAGCAAACAGAAGCTGATAAGTACTGGAGGGATTAAGATATTTCATTTGAAGTAATTTACAAATGTGTTTGACTCTCTGGCACCCGTTATTTAAAAAAAAATATATATATATATAGTTTTCCTCCGGAGTACCCCTTTAAGGGGTAGACAATTGAGAAATTGCCCATGCCCATTGTTTCCTAGGGGCCACAAGGATGGAATTCCCTGGAAAAGTTAAAGATTAGACTGAAAAAACATTCTAAAACATATCTATATGGCAGCATTATTGTGGCACTATACATGGTAAATGTGGGTTATATATGTAGTAAACAGTGTTGCCTATATGGACTGTAGGGGCTACAGAGGCTATGACACTTAAAGGGACCCATATACCCGTCTGCCAAATTAGAGAACATTGGTAGTATAAATTATATAATATAGGTGGGAGGCCATAGAATTTTCTGAAGTATTCAGATATTTTTAGGTTTACTCACATGACCGTTTTTTTTTATCGGAATCGGTGTGAAGTCTGCACCCCATTGATTTCTTTTCATAGTTCATACAGTGGGGGAATCGCAGCAGGTAGCCAGACAAGAATTAGCCTAATTGGATAGGGTTGTAATATAAATCTACGGCTTTTAATTGCTAATCTGCGGCACAAGTCCGAGGGCCTACCTTTGATTTCTGCCTTGTAAAGCAACAATGGATTGTTCTAGCGGGAAAATGCATAGTGTGAACATATACCAGGAAAATGCATAGTGTGAACATATACCAGGAAAATGCATAGTGTGAACATATACCAGGAAAATGCATAGTGTGAACATATACCAGGAAAATGCATAGTGTGAACATATACCAGGAAAATGCATAGTGTGAACATATACCAGGAAAATGCATAGTGTGAACATATACCAGGAAAATGCATAGTGTGAACATATACCATTTCCCCAACATGAAATGCTACATGGACAAAAATATGTCTAACTTGACTTCAAATTTTTGTAATTGGTCATTTTTGCTAAATCTATTGTTAGCGGGTGCATAAAACGATGCATAATGCTGTGTGGTAGTTTGTATCAGCTCACCCTATGGCCTGTCGTGACCCGGACCAGTGAATGGCACTTGTTTATCACAGTAAAGAGAGATGTCTTGAGCAACAACTCGGGAATGGTAAATCTTCTTTATTAGAATAATAAGAACATAAAACGACAGGACGGTGATGCGTTTCGGCCACTAGTGCTTGGCCTTACTCATACAACTTGCCTAATGGTAAGATGATCCTATATATGGAGGAGGAGCTGACACGGAACACCTGCACAGGTGAGTTAAAACTCCAACCTCACACACAGTGCACAAAGTATTTAAAGGGGTACTCTGCCCCTAGGCATCTTATCCCATATCCAAACGATAGACGATAAGATGTCTGATCACGGGGGTCCTGCCACTGGGGACCCCTGCAATCTCCCTACTGCACCCGGCGCTTGTTTAGAGCGTCGGGTGCCGTGCGTGAGACTCATCATGCCACTGTCACACCCCGCTTGCGCCGTCACTGCCATCACGTCCCCTCCCATATACTTGCATTGAGGGGGCGTGGCTGTGACGTCACAAGCGGGCATGACCATGACGTCACAAGCCTCCACCCCACATCGCCAGTTATCTGGCATGGGGTGGAGTTCGCTCAATGCACTGGATGTCTGGGGGGCCGCAGCCGAGATCAGGGATAAAGTGTCTAGGGGCGGAGTACCCCTTTAAGACATACATAGATAGTAAAACAATATAAACACTAATGCAGGCTATAGACAACCATAAAATACATTGCATACGTAGGCATACAAAGCTGAAAAAAGCGATGAATAAGGTTACCGTACTGTCGTTTTATGTGCTTATTAATCTAATAAAGAAGATTTACCATTCCCGAGTCGTTGCGCTGGACATCTCTCTTTACTATAATGCTGTGTGGTCTGTGTAGGAAAACAGAATGGGCCATATTGTTGAGCACATAGCTCTGACTTAGGGTAGCGGATTTACAGCGTCTCTTATGCTGCAGATCCGCCGCTGAAGGACTTCTGTATGGTGCCTTTACATGTGCCTGCTGGGAGCGGCAATACGCCGCTACATGCAGACACACTGAAGCAATGCGCGAGTCGCTGCGCATGCACAGTATCCTCGCACACATCGCGGCCCTAAGGGTACGTTCAGACGAGTGGATTTGCAGCGTATTTTACGCTAAAGATCCGCCGCTGAAGGACCTCTATATGCTGGCTTTATAAGTGCCTGCTCGGAGGAGCAATATGCCGCTACGTGCAGACGCAGTGAAACGATGTGCGAGTTGCCGCGCATGCGCGGTGTACTCGCACACATTGCGGCCGCTCCCCCTGCTCAATGAGCTGCCGCGATGTGCGAGTATACTGCGGACCTCCTGAGGAAGACTATGAAACACGTGTCGAGGCGGTGGTGGGAGTACAGCGATCTTGAAGGACTCAGTATGACAACCTTAGGTAATGATATATGACCATATTATTTTCCACAATTTTGTTATTACTGTTCTGTTTGATGAGCACTAGAGTCCATAGATGAGCTGTCCCCTGTCTTGTTTGTGGGGTTGGTTTTAAGTGTGGGTCTTTTTAATTGGGTGGGTCCTGTATTTGTAATTAATTTGTAATAAACTTTAGCATTTTTTTGATGTTTATCTGCTTTCTATACTTATTTTGTGCTAGTTGTAGGTTAGTACTCGCACATTGCAGTGTGTCTGCTCGTAGCGGCATATTGCCACTCTGAGCAGGCACATATAAAGCCAGCATATAGGAGGTCCTTCAGCGGTGGATCCGCAGCGAAATACGCGCAGAAAAGGCGCTCGTCTGAACGTACCCTTAGGCCAAGTTTCCACTTGGTTTTTTTTCTGTCAGTTTTTGGAGATCTGCCACTGCAGTTTTTGAGCCAAAGCCAGAAATGTATTCAAAAGGAATAGGACATATAAAGGAAGGACTTACACTTCTCCTCCCTTATGGATCCACTTCTGACTTTGGCTTAAAAACTGCAGTGGCAGTATTCCAAAAACGGGGGCGGGGCTATGACATCACGAGCTCCTGGCGCCGCCGGCTCCAGCGTTAGGAACAGTTTGTTCCAAACGCTGAGCAGCAGAGTACCCCTTTAAATTTGATGGTAGTTTTGGAATTAAATGTTCCATGAAAAATCATACAGAACACACTTTCAAGGTCACCATTAAAAATTTTATTTGAGTTTTCCTCTTTTATTGAAGTGTCTGGTACTGACTAGATATTGCATTTTTTTTTTTTTTTTAAATAAATTTCCTCTCTTGTCCTACAGGTCAGACCGACCCATCCAGCGCTCAGATCTGCAGCCTGTCTATCGGCTCCTGTCCGGCAATGTGTACGTGTAGCAACGGTATAGTGGATTGTCGGGGGAAAGGATTAACTGCAATCCCAGCAAATCTACCAGAGACCATGACTGAAATGTAAGCCTGCGTGGTCACCCACAGTCTACTGCTATTCTAGTCTACTGTATCTCAGATAACACGATTACTACTATGCGAACCTTCCGGGATTGCGGTTGCATGGCCCCAAGGTTCATCAGACATGGCTTATATATTCACGAACAGCCCCCTGGAAATGATTGTAAAATGTAAACCTTTATGTATGCTAACCCCAGCTCTATACAGCCACAATGGTAGTCTCTTTTGAAAGTATGTTATAATCTAAGCCTGTGTCCCCAACCTGTGTCTGTTGTAAAACTACAACTCCATCTTTCAGGGAATAATAAAATGTGTATTTTTGCAACAGCAAAAGACCTGTTGCAGTGTAGGATGGTGGCTGTATAGAGACAACCACAGGCCTACTTAGCTTAAAGGTGTACTCCACTGCTCAACATTTGGAACAAACTGTTCCAAACGCTGGAGCCGGTGCCGGGAGCTCGCAACGTCATAGCCCCGCCCCCTCATGACGTCACGCCCGCCCTGTCAATGCAAGTCTTTGGGAGTGACAGCTGTCACGCCCCCTCCCATAGACTTGCATTGAGGGGGTGGTGCGTGACATCATTAGGGGGTGGGGCTATGACATAACGAGCTTCCGGCCGCAGCTCCAGCATTCGGAACAGTTTGTTCCAAATGTTGAACAGCTAAGTAGGCCTGTGGTTGTCTCTATACCTTTTTCATAGCCCTTTAAAGAATATCTGTCCCGGTTCACTTCCCCCATCATGACAAACCACCCTCTGCCTTTATTTATTTTTTATTTATTTTTTTGTTTTCTACCTTGATATTGCTCTGTATTTTCTGCCTAGTCTCAGTCAGATTCACAGACTGGGAAGGGGCGTTACCCAGCAGGCATTACATCATTTGAAGCCATACAGGGGAGAACTTCCTCCCTTTCTCTGCTACACACAGCCCAGAGCAATTCAGTGTGAGATGAGCTATGATTGGATAACGCTGCACACATGCCCCTCAGAACTCCAGACTGCATTTCCTGATTTTGGACTTCTGCCAGGCCAGCAGGAGTCCAAAGTCTGTGCAAGAGATTGGGAAAATGTGATCTGGACAAGTAGGGAGACACCTAGTGGCAGCTTTTTTTAAAACAAATAAAACATAGAAAACTTTATTTTTTTAACTTCCTTTTTTTAACATTAGTAATTTTTTTTTTATTTACCATTTACTAGGGGTGCAATAACAAAAAAAAAATTCAATGCCAGTACCCATTTAAACTATATTGATCTGGGGAATAGGTTTCCTATGTAATGTCCAGAATAAAAAGTTAAAAACACAGAGTATAGGACCTTTTGACATGTGCTCCTGCCTTGTGCCCAGTGGCGCGGCTATAGGAGGTGCAGAGGTGGCAGTCACACTCAGACCAGGGGCGGACACAGACAACAGAGGGCCCCTGTGCAAAGAATGTGCCTGGCCCCCCCCCCCCCCCAAAAAAAAAAGTAATATGCCATAAAATTGCACTGCAACTCACATTAATCTGCATTAGATAGGCAGCAGTTCCCCCACATTAGGTAGCATAGATTCCCCACATTAGGTAGCATATATTCCCCACATTAGGTAGCATTGCATAGTTTCCCCACATTAGGTAACGTAGCATAATTTCCCCACATTAGGTAGCGTAGCATATATTCCCCACATTAGGTAGCGCAGCATATATTCCCCACATTAGATAGCGTAGCATAGATTCCCTACATTAGGTAGCGTAGCCCCACATTAGGTAGCGTAGCATAGCATATATTCCCCACATTAGGTAGCATGGCATAGATTCCCCACATTAGGTAGCGTAGCATATATTCCCCACATTAGGTAGTGTAGCAAAGATTCCCCACATTAGGTAGCATAGCATATATTCCCCACATTAGGTAGCATAGATTCCCCACATTAGGTAGCATAGCATATATTCCCCACATTAGGTAGCATAGATTCCCCACATTAGGTAGCATAGCATATATTCCCCACATTAGGTAGCATAGATTCCCCACATAAGGTAGCGTAGCATAACCCCAACAAACAAACACACACACACACTCTCACTCACCCACACACTCTTACCTGGCCTGCACTACTTACATTTGCCCATGGGGACTTCCTGGCAGAGGTGCGCGCTATAAGTGACATCATCGCACGCTCTGCGCTGGACGTCAGCGTCCAGGTGCTTGTGATGACGTCACTCACTGCACGCACCTCAGCCAGGAAGTCCCCATGGGCAGATGTAAGTAGCAGTTTAGTGACTGGGCAAGACTGGTTTCCCTGTCATATGTGCACTGGCAGGGCTGCCATCAGAAATTTCGGGGCCCCTTACACAACTCAAGGCCTGAGACCCCCACCGATCACCTCGGTTGAAGTGGTTCTCCAGCTGTTGGAAAGCTAAAACTCCCATCATGTCTGGAGAGCCTCAGGCAATGGGAGTTGTAGTTTTGTAACAGCTGAAGAGACACAGATTGGACACAGTTTTACCCATCATCACTGCAGAACTTACAAGTGACTACAGCTCTGATGGGACAGTCATAAGAACACACAATGATGTCAGTGACCTGAGTGACGTCTTCTTTTCTTCTTCATCTCGTCCAGAGACCAGGTCTTCCCCCAGCTCCATCTTCTCTGCAGAGTCTGACATGCAGACATCATTGGCTCCTCATGGTCAGCAGATCCTCATCCTCTGCATGAAGACAGTAATCATTATAACCTTGCCAGAAAGTGTAACCTAAATAAAATACTGCCCCACACTGTACCCTGAATATAATACTGCTATACACTGTACCCACTAAATATAATCCTGCCACACACTGTACCCTGAATATAATCCTGCCACACACTGTACCATGAATAGCATACTGCCATACACTGTACCCACTAAATATAATACTGCTATTCACTGTACCCACTAAATATAATACTGCCCCACACAGTACCCTAAATAAAATACTGTCACACACTGTACCCTAAATAAAATACTGCCCCACACTGTACCCTAAATATAATATTGCCAGACACTGTAACCTGAATACAATACTGCTGTACACTGTACCCACTAAATATAATACTGCTATACACTGTATCCACTAAGTATAATCCTGCTACACACTGTAACCTGAATATAATACTGCCACACACTGTACTCCGAATATAATACTGCCACACATTGTACCCACTAAATATAATACTGCCACACACTGTACCCTGAATATAATACTGCTATACACTGTACCCTGAATATAATAATACTATACACTGTACCCTGAATATAATACTGCTACACACTGTGCCCACTAAATATAATCCTGCCACACACTGTACCCTGAATATAATACTGCTATACACTGTACCCTGAATATAATAATACTATACACTGTACCCTGAATATAATACTGCTACACACTGTGCCCACTAAATATAATCCTGCCACACACCGTACCCTGAATATAATAATGCTATACACTGTAACCTGAGTATAATACTGCTATACACTGTACCCACTAAATATAATCCTGCCACACACTGTACCCTGAATATAATACTGCTATACACTGTACCCACTAAATATAATCCTGCCACACACTATACCCACTAAATATAATACCTCTTATCCTCTGTGTCCTCATCATTCCTCATCACCCCCATAACCCCTGCCAAACCTCTCCTCAACACTACTATAACCACCCCCGCACCTCTCCTCATCATTACTATAACCCCCCCACACCTCTCCTCATCACTACTATAACCCCTGCACCTCTCCTCATCACTGCTATAACCCCCCCGCACCTCTCCTCATCAATACTATAACCCCCCCCAGGCACCTCTCATCACTACTATAACCCCCCCCCACACCTCTCCTCATCACTACTATAACCCCACACCTCTCCTCATCACTACTATAACCCCCCCACACACCTCTCCTCATCACTACTATAACCCCCCCCACACACCTCTCCTCATCACTACTATAACCCCCGCACCTCTCCTCATCACTACTATAACCCCCGCACCTCTCCTCATCACTATTATAATGCCCCCTGCATATCTCACCACCCCCATAACAACCCCCTGCACCTCTCTTCACCCCCATAACACCCTCCTGCACCTCTTATCACCCCCATAACCCCCCCTGCACCTCTCATCACCCCATAACACCCCCCCCTCATCACCCCCATAACACCCCCTGCATCTCTCATCACTCCCATAACACCCCCTGCATCTCTCATCACCCCCATAACCCCCCCTGCATCTCTCATCACCCCCATAACCCCCCTGCACCTCTCATCACCCCCATAACCTCCCCATGCACCTTTCATCCCCCCATAACACCCCCTGCACCTCTCATCCCCCCATAACACCCCCCTGCACCTCTCATTACCCCCATAACCCCCCCTGCATCTCTCATCACCCCCATAACCCCCTGCACCTCTCATCACCCCCATAACCTCCCCATGCACCTTTCATCCCCCCATAACACCCCCTGCACCTCTCATCCCCCCCCATAACACCCCCCTGCACCTCTCATTACCCCCATAACACCCCCTGCACCTCTCATTACCCCCATAACCCCCTGCACCTCTCATCACCCCCATAACCTCCCCATGCACCTTTCATCCCCCCATAACACCCTCCTGCACCTCTCATCCCCCCATAACACCCCCTGCACCTCTCATTACCCCCATAACCCCCCCCTCTCATCACCCCTATAACACCCCAAGCACCAGTTCCCCTGCACCTCTCATCACCATTGTAGTCTGCAAACAACATAGCCCCCATCCAACCCCCCCCCCCCCCCCCCCACACACACACCCGTTCACTCACCCTGCCGGGGTTCGGTGCAGCTGCTGCTCCTGTCAGAGTGTCACTGCATGGGGAGGATCCGTCGGGAAGATGATGGACTGGAGATCGCGCCGGGACAGGTCAGGTGACTGGAGTAGACGTGCGTGCCTGCGCGGGGCACGTCGACTCCCATCAGCCCCTGGCCTGTCCGGCCCTGCCGTACTTCTTAAGGGGCCCGCGCCCTAGAAAGAGCGGGCCTCATAGTCCTGCGGGCCCCCCGGACTATGAGGCCCGGTCATAGTTCTGACGGGTACCCAGCCAGGAGTCAGTGAGTGACAGTCGCAGTCACTCACTGACTAGCCGGAAAAAAAAAAGTACAGGGACGTCCGGGCCTCCCTGAAGCTCCGGGCCCCATACAAGTGTATGGGTTTACCCCCTGATGGCGGCCCTGTGCACTTGGTCCGATGGTAGGACCGGCCCAGCGTGTGAGTGCGGGCCGGGCCCCCTCCCACGCTGGGCCCCTGTGCAGCTGAACCGGCTGCACAGGCGATATGTCCACCCCTGACTCAGACCCTGGCTCCTAAAGGCACCTCTGAAGGGGGTCTGCATTGGGGGCCAAAGGAATCAAGTTACTTTTGTGGTTGTACCATTCCTCTGTTATGCCTCTTGGAAATGTATTAAGAAGTGAGTGTATGGTTCTAAAGACTCTGAGACGGTCAACACTGATTGAATAGTATTGGTGTAGGGCAGTGTTTTCCAAGCCCAGTCCTCAAATGTCATGTTTTCAGGATTTCCTTAGTCTTACACATGTGATATAATTGTGGTGATGCCTAATTTAATGACCATAATTATAACACCGGGTAAAAAAAAAGGAAATCCTACAATCATGACCTGTTGGTGGGACTTGAGGACCGCACTTGGGAAACACTGGTGTAGGGCATGCCATGCGGCTGATATGGGGCTTTCGGAGTGAAGGGGCCCCATCTTGGTTAATCCCATTCCTTTTTCTATTGATAAAAAACTGTGCAGAACCCCTCTCTCCTTGGAACTGCATTGTCTGCAAATTAATGGAGGGGATAATTGACCAATGAGTCATGGGAAGCAAATGAAAATAATCATCAGACCTTATGGTCCTGGGGGTCAAAATAAGTCGCCATTATTGGAGGCCCATATCAATGCTATGGGGCCCCTTATCTTCTATGTACTTCTCTTCCCTATTGGCAACGGGAATGGCAACACCCAGTCGTTATTTTATTCATATGTTTCCAAGAGTACCCCTTTAAAGTCAGTCCTAAACATATTGGGGAATATTTATCAAAACCTGTGTAGAGGAAGAGCTGTTCAGTTGCCCATATCAACCAATCAGATTGCTTCTTTCATTTTTAAAGAGGCCTGTGAAAAATGAAAGAAGCGATGTGATTGGTTGCTATGGGCAACTGCATCAGTCTTCTACACAGGTTTGGATGAATCTCCCCCATTGTCCACTCAGGACAAACCCCTGTCCTTATTCACTAGAGCAGTGTTCTCCAAACTGTGGCCCTCCAGATGTTGCAAAACTACAACTCCCAGCATGCCCGGACAGCCGTTGGGAGTTGTAGTTTTGCAATATCTAGAGGGCCACAGTATGGAGAACCCTGCACTAGAGACACCTTAGCCAAGATGTTCAGTAGCGCTTTCTCTGGAGTATTTCCAAATAACATGATAAAAAGAATAAACTAAAAATGAGGCCTAGTTGACCCAATGCTTTTACCAAACTTTTACTGCTACTTTTTTCCTGTAATATTCTATTTTTTATGCTGGTGGAGACCTCGTAATAGCCTGTCTAGCATGTACATAGACCCTCTCCAGGGACAATATGCTTGTGCCGCAGATGCACTTGAGAATGAACAATGGACCCTTGTGGCTGGGACGTCCATGCGGCACACCATGTGTCCCACTGCGTCAGGCACCGTTCCTTCCTGCAATCACCGCATGGATCTGTGTTACAGCTGATCTCCTCCAACGTCCGGGTCCTCTTGGGGGAAGAAGGGAAAAAAAAAGTGGCTTCGGTAAATACGCAGCTGCTGTCCAAAAGCCGGAAGATTCAGCGGAGCTGAAAACATTACACACGCTTTGTTATAACACCAAATCATTACACAGGCTCCTGCTGGCATCCACTAAATGTAATTGATGGAGTGTTAACTCGGGTCATTCTGCTTCACATGCGCAGCTGACAGGTCACTTCTTCTTACCGCTCAATCTGGGGGACACTTAGCGAGAAATATTAATTAGGAAATCTCGGGGGTCTTATTTCGCCTCTCAGAAGGTCACTTTCAGGAGCTGTCGGACAATATCTGTAATAGCGGTGGAGGAGGAAAAGGGAAATTAACCAGGAGAGCTAATATTAAGCCTTATTGGCGAACACCTATGCAGAATAATAACCTTCTTTTTTTTGCATGATATGTGTGCAGAATCTCCCAAGATTTATACATACTGGGGATCAGACAAATCCGGCTTTAATTTTTTTATTTTTCTACCCCGTGGTGGATAAAAATAAAAATAAATTCATATATGTATATATCTATCTATCTATCTATCTATCTATATATATATATATATATATATATATACACACACACATATATATATATATATATATATATATATATATATATATATATACCTATTAAGTGGTACTCTTAAAGATTTTAAAGGAATGTTTGTGGCAGGATACCTTTTGTACAAGTGTTTGACCCTAGAAGTCTTGACAAATGAATTTGCCCAAGTTTGAAATCCATTACCTTTGTTGAATAATTTCCACGGTGTTGCCCGGTCTTCCTGCCTAAACCTTGTTGAAGAGGAAAACCAATAATGACGCTCTCATCCTCATGTCTCAAACTCATATCTCATCCCCATATTCTGTCCTCATATCCTGTCCAAATGTCTCATCCTCATATCCCAACCTCATATCTCAATCTCATATGCCAACCTCATATCTCATCCTTATATCCAATCATCATATCCCGTCCTCATATCCTGCCCTCATATAATGTCCTCATATCCCGTCCTCATATCCTGCCCTCATATAATGTCCTCATATCCCGTCCTCATATCCTGCCCTCATATAATGTCCTCATATCCCGTCCTCATATCCTGCCCTCATATAATGTCCTCATATCCCGTCCTTATATCCCGTCCTCATATTCCGTCCTCATATCCCATCCTTATATCATGTCCTCATATCATGTCCTCATATCCTGTCCTCATATCCCGTCCTCATATCCCGTCCTCATATCCCGTCCTCATATCCCGTCCTCATATCCCGTCCTCATATCCTGCCCTCATATAATGTCCTCATATCCCGTCCTCATATCCTGCCCTCATATAATGTCCTCATATCCCGTCCTCATATCCCGTCCTCATATCCCATCCTTATATCATATCCTCATATCCTGTCCTCATATCCCGTCCTCATATCCTCCCTCATATCTCATCCTCATATTCTGTCCTCATGTCTCATCCTCATATCCCATCATCATATCTCATCCTCATATCCTGCCTTCATATCCCATCCTCATATTCTGTCCTCATATATTGTCCTCATATCTCATCCTCATATCCCATCCTCATATCCTGCCCTCATATAATGTCCTCATATCCCGTCCTCATATCCCGTCCTCATATCCCGTCCTTATATCCCGTCCTCATATCATGTCCTCATATCCTGTCCTCATATCCTGCCTTCATATCCCGTCCTCATATTCTGTCCTCATATATTGTCCTCATATCTTATCCTCATATCCCATCATCATATCTCAATCTCATATGCCAACCTCATATATCATCCTTATATCATGTCCTCATATCCCGTCCTCATATCCCGTCCTCATATCCCGTCCTCATATCCCGTCCTCATATCCCGTCCTCATATCCCATCCTCATATCCCATCCTCATATCCCGACCTCATATCCAGTCCTCATATCCCAACCTAGTATCAGGTCCTCCACACTAGGCCCTGCCTGCTGGACAGTTGGCAAGATGTTTTAAAGTCCTGGGTAATTTCTGTAGCCCAAGAATAATGCAATTAGGAAGTAACATAGTAACATAGCTCATAAGGTCGAAAAAAGACCAGAGTCCATCAAGTTCATCCTATAACCCTAATGAGTCCTGAGTTGATCCAGAGGAAGGCAAAAAAAAAAAGCTGGAATCACAGCTTACAGTGCTGAGTTCTGCTCTATAATGTCCCCTGTGCTGCCTCTGAATGTGATATAGAGATAAAGGGGAAGGATTCTCTCTTCCTGTACTGCTCTATAATGTCTTTCATGCTGCTAGTGATTTTGAGGGTGTGCTATAGAGATATAGGGGACCAGGATTCCCTCTCTTGTGTGTGAATCATAGCAGCTAGTCTACACCGACTAGCTCTGAAATAACTGACAATTTTGTTCTAAATTACTAGTGACACTATAAGGCACTTTATGGATAAAAAAGTGGCCTAGAAAATGTTGTATAAAATGAAGTTTAGAACTGATGCATAAGGGAAGATGTGAATGGGAAAAGCAAAAGATGTTTCTGCTATGTATAAATCCAAAGTTGTGACCTGAGTTCTTTCTTTTTATGTGCCTAGACGCTTAGAGCTGAATGGAATCAAGTCTGTGCCACCCGGAGCCTTCTCACCATATAAGAAGCTACGCAGGATGTAAGTGCCCTATACAATGACACATTTCTTTAAATCAATGCTGAAAGACTGCTCTGTTTGCTCATCCCCTGTACACCTGAACACTCAGCTTTGCTGAACGCTCATGTGTTCTAAATGGACAGGAGGGGTAAGCCACTATCAGATTTTTCTCCTTTTTCTTTTTGTTACAAAGAGACAGCAAACATATGACTGAAAAAGTGTCGATATGACGTGAAACGGGTCGTCGTCTCTGTCAGTCATATGTTTGTTGTCTCTTTGTAACAATAAACAGAATGAGATAAGAATATCCATCGGTGAGTGCCATCTTCTCTTCTCTTCTGCAAACTACATTTTTTTTTATTTTATTTTATTTTTTTTTAACAGTTTTTTTTTTTCCCCCAGATCGTCAAGTTTAGCCTGGTACATCTTATGAATAATAACAAGGAGGCGATAGATATTTAAATATATTATTATACATTATATATATTATTTGTAAATATATATATATATATATATATATATATATATACAGCAACAGGAGAATACAGCAGCACACTGCTAGCTCAAAGATACAGATAAAACATGAAATGCTATACAGCTATAGTGCAAAAAATGAAAAAGTGAGGTAATTAGCTCACAATTTGGCAGCCAAATAGCTTGGACCATCCCACCACGGTAAGGTGACCTAATTGGGACGGACCCTACACTGTGAATATGCCTCTGTGCAATCAATTTAACAGGCATTGCAAGATCTGAGACATCCAGCACCTTATACACACCTAATAGAGGTGGGTGGGGTGCAGGAGCCAACATGGAGGAAGCCACTCCCCCGTATGTATAACACAAACAAGGATATGTTGGCCTGCACTACTGATACCAAAACTACTATATGGACCTGGCACACAGGTGCACGCTGCTAGGCTAAAAATACAGCAACAGGAGAATACAGCAGCACACTGCTAGCACAATGATACAGATAAAACATGAAATGCTATACAGCTATAGTGCAAAAAAAGAAAAAATGAAAAAGTGAGGACCTTAGCTCACAATTTGGCGGCCAAATAGCTTGGAGAGATTTTATATATATATATATATATATATATATATATATATATATCTCAAGGCTGATTTGTGAGTCGCTCACCCCGTGCACGCCCACCTCGCCACCTGTGCCGTAGACCGGCTGGTACCGCCTCCGGCTACTCACTTGTGGAAGAAAAGACAAGGTCCGGCACTAGGTTGCAGGTAAAAACTTCTTATTCCTTTATTTCAAGATTCTGCAGTACAGGGTAGAAAGTCTGACGCGTTTCGCTAAAAAGCTTAATCGTAGACTGATTAAGCTTTGTAGCGAAACGCGTCAGACTTACTACCCTGTACTGCAGAATCTTGAAATAAAGGAATAAGAAGTTTTTACCTGCAACCTAGTGCCAGACCTTGTCTTTTCTTCCACATATATATATATATATATATATATATATATATAGATAGATAGATAGAGTGAGAGAGAGATAGATATAGATATCCATCTTTACGAGACCAATCAGTTCTATTTTGTGGCCCCTGTTGTTCCTGAATACTGTAGTAAAAATAAAAAACATAAACCACTTTAAGTTAGAGCTTTTCAACGATTGATGGCAATACTGCAACTCGCATTTTAATTCTGTTTCCCTATGGAAAAAACAAAAACTCCCAAGTTGGATTTTTTGCAATAATCACCATAGGTAAACATTGCAGCCATTGTGATAAGGCTGTGTTTTCAGTGCAAAGTACTTAGTATTGCTATAAAACCCTTGCTACAGAGCAAGCCTATAGACAATGTAAGGCTAAAGCCATTGATTTGGTTGATCTTTATGGTAGTGTTTCCCAACCAGTGGGCTTCGAGCTGTTGCAAAACTACAACTCCCAGCATGCCCGGACAGCCTTTGGCTTTCCGGGCATGCTGGGAGTTGTAGTTTTGCAACAGCTCGAGGCTCATTGGTTGGAAAACACTACCATAAAGATCAACCAAATCAATGGCTTTAGCCTTAAAGGGGTACTCCACTTTTATTGGTGGCAGAAAGTTAAAACAGATTTGTCAATTACTTCTATTAAAAAAAATCTTAATCCTTCCAGTATTTATCAGCTGCTGTATGATCCACAGGAAGTTCTTTTCTTTTTGAATTTCCTTTCTGCCTGACCACAGTGCTCTCTGCTGACACCTCTGTCAGTTTTAGGAACTGTCCAGAGTAGGAGCAAACCCCCCATAGAAAATCTATCCTGCTCTGGACAGTTCCTGACATGGACAGAGGTTTCAGCAGAGAGCACTGTGGTCAGGCAGAAAGGAAATTCAAAAAGAAAAGAACTTCCTGTGGATCATACAGCAGCTGATAAATACTGGAAGGATTAAGATTGTTTTAATAAAAGTAATATACAAATCTTTTTTTAACTTTCTGGCACCAGTTGATTTAATAAAAACATTTTCCAGTGGAGTACCCCTTTAAATTGTCTATAGACTGGTATGCCAAAAGAGACATTTATATACTTTTTTTTTTCTTACTGCACTTATCTTCAAAAGAGTACACCCTTTTTTTTTTTTTTTTTTTTTACAATTGAGGCCTTAAAGGGGTACTCCTGTGGAAAACTTTTTTTTTTTTTGTTAAATTAACTGGTGCCAGAAAGTTAAACAGATTTGTAAATTACTTCTATTAAAAAAATCTTAATCCTTCCAGTACTTATTAGCTGCTGAATACTACAGAGGAAATGGTTTTCTTTTTGGAACACAGATCAGACTCAGTTCTCTGCTGACATCACGAGCACAGTGCTCTCTGCTGACATCTCTGTCCATTGTAGGAACTGTCCTGAGCAGCATATGTTTTCTATGGAGGATTTTCTCCTACTCTGGGCAGTTCTTAAAATGGACAGAGATGTCAGCAGAGAGCACTATGCTCATGATGTCAGCAGAGAGCTCTGTGTTCCAAAAAGAAAACCATTTCCTCTGTAGTATTCATCAGCTAATAAGTACTGGAAGGATTAGGATTTTTTAGTAGAAGTAATTTACAAATCTGTTTAACTTTCTGGCACCAGTTGATTAAAAAAAAAAAGTTTTCCACGGGAGTACCCCTTTAAGGTGGCGTATGCATCTGTATTTCATACAGTTGTATATATAAGATGCCTCAAATGCCCTATATACGATATGAAATGCACTGTTTGTATGTCTTTTGTAGGCAGTTCCTTCTAAATGTCCTTGATGTAACTCCACTATATATTGGAAGCCTCTAGTAGACGTCCATTGGTCATGATACTTTGTATAACATTACAATGTTTATTTTCAGCCTATAATTAATCTGACTTTTTTTCTATTTAATTCCAGAGACCTAAGTAACAACCAGATCTCAGAGATCGCCCCCGACGCGTTTCACGGCCTGCGCTCACTTAACTCCCTGTAAGTTGCACTTAGTGGGGGCCACCCTAGAAAATTAAATTACCCCCCGAGTTTGTGGTTCACCTATCTGGAACACATGAGCTCATGTTGCTCTTGCTCCGCGGACCCTCACTTAGGTATTGCAGATTTTTAATGTGATTTCCATTTAAGAATTGCATTAGGGGCCTCAATGAAATGCTGAGTGTTTTACACCGGGAAAATAAATATCTTCTATCGGTGGCCGCAGTTCTTACGGTGACAGCATAAACCCATTTCCTCAGGAGAGGGACCTTAATGCAATAATGTTTGGGATGGCTGCTCTGGAAAATGTGAATGTTAATGCGGCGACGTTCTGCGGCCGAGGATTGATGGGATTCGGCAGCTTTGCCTTTCATGTTAATTAGAACTTCATGCAGAGGAAACGTAATTAAGAAGTCGGGAAAAACACTCAGTGATTTAGGAACCCGCGAAACGCACGGACACGAGCACTTTATCCGGATTGGCTGTAATATGACTAATGTGTTATTATGTGCTGCTCGGGAGAGGAGAATGCTCGTGCTATAGCCCATTATTAATATGCTTGGGAAAGTACATAGGGACGGCTATGGGGTTGTCCAACACAACAGTCTTTTGTTCTCCACCCACTGCCATGAAAATGGCGCCGTGTATACATTTCTATTGACAGTACAATGGTTAGGTCACTTCTAATAGTTTGGGTTTCCCTTATTTTAGCATGTGATGTCTGAGTTTACAAACCCGGTTAAATAGACTGACTATATATATATATATTCTTTTCTTTTTTTTTTTCTTTTTTTTTTAATCCCTCTATTTCAATCTTCACTGACTACTTAAGGAACGAGATTGGAGACACTTATAGCGTAAAATAAAATATAGTTTTATTGGTATACATTAAAATTGGTAAAAAGTGTACATAATGAAGAAGGGATACAAAACACTCCACTGAATGGAGAAAAATGGGCGTCACTCCAAAACAGACCCATACACTAAATGATTAACATATAAGGTAAGTATTCATATGTAGAAAAGTGCGCTATGTGCTATGGGAACCATGGATCTATTCCATTAACAATGTTATAAATACATATACATACCCAGTGAAACACAATAATAAGTATGGAGGTCTGCTGGAGCAACGCCACCCCAACGCACGTTTCGGGATGTCCTTCGTCCTCACAGCAAAAAGCGCTATTTATATTAGAAGAAACCAATCAAGACTCAGTAGTAATTAGTTTTCACCTGTCCATCTGCTTTGTTTGGCGCATGTCGCTCGGACACGTCCGGCCAGCGCTCCTTCTGGGATCCGTGTCACCGGCCTCGTCATGAGGCCCGGTCACATGACCGCACCACATGATGGGCTGTCAGGAAGTGCCCGACCGGCGGACCTGCTCATGCGCACTGCAGATTAATGATGTCTGCTCGGCGTCAGGGCTGTAACTCCCGCGATCCATTAACTCCCGCGATCCGCGGTTTCAATCTTCACTGGTGGACCCAATCCCAGTTTTCCAGAATCCAGCAACTTGGACCAGCAAAGGGAGGGGTTTATACAAATTTTTCCCAATATTTAGAATTTTGGGTGTGTTCCCCGCTGTTTTGGGGGCATTCCCAAGACATGGCTTAGTTTGGGTGACTCTGTGACTAAAAATAGTTTGTGGAAGAAGTTTTTTTAGGGCAAAAACTGTTTTTAAATAAAAAAAAAAAAGGGGGGGAATTAAAATACTTTAAACAAAAATAGTAAAGCAGTCAGTGCAATTGGTGATGGTGAAGATTATCAGATCTCAACACAACATGAAATGTTAGGGAACGCGCTATACAATGCCTTTTGCTTGCCACAGTTGCCCCATGTAACCACCATAATGTGCAGAAGCGTGCCATACTCTCTTCTTACCAGTAGGCGGCGGTGTACAAGATCAGAAAAGCCAATCTGTACATGACTGTGTGCATGACGCCATGTGATTATTATATTTAATATGGATATTTACAACCCGAGACAGAATGTATTAATTAACAAATCTGAAAATAGGAATGTTCACACGTGTATTAATAGACGCCCGCACCTACCATTTATCTGCTGGGCTTTAGCTCACATGGAGTCTTCAATTGAAAGCAATTATCATTCACCAAGACAGGTTCCTCTATGACCGCTGAAGAATTTGTTAATGATTTTTTTTTTTTTTACCGCCGGATGATAATCGCAGCGTGATCGAAGATCTTCAGGTCTAATCCGCAGATTTTGTCCAATTAATCAGAATTCAACATAACAGGTTAAATGGAAGCGAGCGCAGGATGGTTCCTTCCGCCCATTCATTACCACTAGAGATGAGCGAACTTACAGTAAATTCGATTAGTCACGAACTTCTCGGCTCGGCAGTTGATGACTTATCCTGCGTAAATTAGTTCAGCTTTCAGGTGCTCCGGTGGGCTGGAAAAGGTGGATACAGTCCTAGGAAAGAGTCTCCTAGGACTGTATCCACCTTTTCCAGCCCATGGGAGCACCGGAAAGCTGAACTCATTTATGCAGGAAAAGTCATCAACTGCCGAGCCGAGAAGTCCGTGACGAATCAAATTTACTGTAAGTTCGCTCATCTCTAATTACCACACATCAGGCCCTTTCTATCTCGCTGTCAAGGAAATATTAATTGAATAACCCGTAAGGCAGATGTGCTCATTGGCTAAGCAGATGCTTACAAGGGTTCGTTCACGCATCCCATTCTGATGCAGGTTTTAAGGCCGATGGAAATGACAGCGGTCCCTCAAGTTACAATATTAATTGGTTCCGGGTCGACCATTGTATGTTGAAACCATTGTATGTTGAGACCAGAACTCTATGGACATACTCCTGGTAATTGATTCTAAAGGCACCAAAATGTCATCCAAAAATAGGAAAAAAGTGAGAATTCAAGAAAAATAAGTAGATAACTAATACAGATAAAGCAAATTGTTACATATAAAAGTAAGAAAGATCTGCTGGGAGCTGTAATCCTTGTCTATGTCAGTGTTTCCCAAGCAGGGAGCCTCCAGCTGTTGCAAAACTACAACGCCCAGCATGCCCGGACAGCCAAAGGCTGTCCGGGCATGCTGGGAGTTGTAGTTTTGCGACAGCTGGGGGCAGCCTGCTTGGGAAGCACTGGTCTATGTAGAGGACAGGAGCTTTTTTGGGGTCCTGTACAGTACACAATGTCCTAAAAAAGTAACATGGAGCCGCCCTCACCTGGTGTCTAGAGATGAGCGAACTTACAGTAAATTCGATTCGTCACGAACTTCTCGGCTCGGCAGTTGATGACTTATCCTGCATAAATTAGTTCAGCTTTCAGGTGCTCCCGTGGGCTGTAAAAGGTGAATATAGTCATAGGAGACTCTTTCCTAAGACTGTATCCACCTTTTCCAGCCCACGGGAGCACCTGAAAGCTGAACTAATTTATGCAGGATAAGTCATCAACTGCCGAGCCGAGAAGTTCGTGACGAATCAAATTTACCGTAAGTTCGCTCATCTCTACTGGTGTCCAAAAGAGCAGCTAATCCTTGCCCAGGTAAAGAGTAGTACAGAACATGTAATACCTCCCTGTACTGTAGGGGGCGCTAACAGACACCAGGCAGTGCATACGCTTCAGTAATACAGGGGTTTTACCAGTGAATATCCATTCTGATTGGTCGGTTCTTCCAGCCATTGCAATATTTCGTATATCTGGACTGTCCGGAGCATTGTAAGGTGAGTCTGGTTTCAACTTACAATGGTCCAGAAAAGACCATTGTATGTTGAAACTATTGTATGTTGAGGCCATTGTAAGTTGAGGGATCACTGTACATAGGAAAGATTCTACTTCTCTCTTTTATTAATTCAATCCAAGTTTTAACATTAAAAGGAATCTGTCAGCTGCAATTCAGATTCTAAACGGCCGATACTGTAAGAACATGTTCACACTGGAGTATTTCTTTTCAAACTCTCAGCGGGTCTGCAGCGGATTTTCAACAGCGGAGATTCCGCTTCGGGTAGCGCACGGAGACTCTGTCCCTTTTCAAACTCGCAGCAGGAGATACGCTGCGAGTTTGAAAAGAAATATGCCCGTATGAACGTACTCTAAGAGTACATTCACACGGATGATTATTTGCGGAATTTCCACGGACGGCAATGCATTTCTGAGCGGATCCTGACAAAAGAATTGACATGTCAATTCTTTATACAGAGGCCGAAATCTGAATATCTGTGGCAGATGCCTCTGCCACGTGCACAGTGCAGCAGAATCCCATTGAAAACAATAAGACTCTTCTGTAACAAAATTTCCAAGCAGAATTTTACCACTGGATTCCTTTCGGAAATTCACGCGAAGAAATTTTGGAGCGGAATCTGCTAGAAAAATTCAGCTTGGAAATTCTGCAAAATTTACTGCACATTGGTCCTTATTTACTATTGCAAACCCGACATGTTTTGTCGGGTTGTGCGCCAGGTTCTGTGGCATTGCGCCAGAAATTCTTTCTCCGCCAGATATTGCGCCAGAATTGAAAAAAACCCTGACTAACTCTCCATTTTGCTAAGTAAGCCCGAAAAAGGGGAGTGGCAGCTGGGGGAATGGGGGCGTGGTCTCCAAAAAGGGGAGTGTTCCTGACATTTTCACAAAAACCCAACGTATTTACTAAAGTTTCCACAGAAAATGTGGTGGATTTGAGCTGAGGAAAACCCGACAGATCAGAGCTAGAGATGAGCGAACTTACAGTAAATTCGATTCGTCACGAACTTCTCGGCTCGGCAGTTGATGACTTATCCTGCGTAAATTAGTTCAGCTTTCCGGTGCTCCGGTGGGCTGGAAAAGGTCCATACTGTATCCACCTTTTCCAGCCCACCGGAGCACCTGAAAGCTGAACTAATTTACGCAGGATAAGTCATCAACTGCCGAGCCGAGAAGTTCGTGACGAATCGAATTTACTGTAAGTTCGCTCATCTCTAATCAGAGCATGTGTAAAAAAAGCAAAATGTAGGGAAAGTGGAAAATGTAGGGAAACCTTAGTAAATACCGTGGAAAATAAATTGTAGGGAATTAAAACCTACAAAGAAACCTACACAACACTCTTAGTAAATGAGGGCCATTGTGTTGAATGGGGATTCCGCTGTCTCAATCACTTATCAGAATTTTTGCTGCAGAAATTCTGCAGCGGAAGTACCACACTACGGATTCTGCAAAATCATTGAACCTGTCAATAGTTTTTGCTAAATTCAGTGCAAAGCCCAATTAAAGTAAAAGGTACTCTGATTTCTGGCCTCTGATGACTTCACAGAAATTTTGCATAAATTCCGGACACAATCCGCAAAACTGCAAAAAAAGCCACAAAACAAAATTTGCGTGGAATCACAGAAATGTTGCCATGTAAATAAAGCCTTAGAGGCTGTTAGGACAAGGAGATACATGGCACCTTTCATAAATCTGTCTGTGCTTTCATAACACCTCCTCAATTGCCTATCCCAATCCTGTCCCTGCTTGATTGACAGTCAGCTTGAAGCTGAGTCCTGTTTCCAAATCTGGTTCCTGTGATGTGCATTGTGTGAGATATGGAAACAGGGCTTGGCTTCCAGCTGACTGTCAAGCAAGCAGGAACAGGGTTGCTGGGGGGGGAGCAAGGAGGTGTTCCAGTCCTAAGCACTTCAGGGGTTTGGGAACGCCTCTTTGACTCTTGGTACTAGAGAATAAACACATTTTTCTATGTTATAGAAGCACAGACACATATATGAAAGGTGTCATGTGTCTCCTTGCCCTAACAGTTCAAAATGTGATATGCAGCTGATAGATTTCCTTTAAAATCTGTATCAAAATGGCTCATTGTGTTCTAAAAAAGTTTGGTCCTTCCTCAGGATAGGACATCTATATTAAATTGGTAGGGACTGGTGCAAAGAACAGAAGGGGGGAGGGCACACTGAACGGAATATTCACCTGTATGGAGTGTGCAGTCAGCCTCAGCGGTCAATATGAATAGTGACTCCTGCGGGGTGCATATACTACAGATGAAGTATCAACAAATATTGCAAAAGAAAATGCATATGCACTCACCACTCGGCACTTGTCACTGCGTTCCGGAGTCCGGGTCACAGGTAGCTGGATCTCAGCGTGGGCGCATCATAGGTAGCGCTCAGAGGCAACGCCGGCCATTGGCCGGCGTTGCCTCTGAGCGCTACCTATGATGCGTCCACGCTGAGATCCAGCTACCCATAACCCAGACTCCGGAACGCAGTGACAAGTGCCGAGTGGTGAGTGCATATGTATTTTCTTTTGCAATATTAAAGGGGTTATCCAGGGAAAAAAATGTTTTTATATATCAACTGGCTCCAGAAAGGTAAACAGATTTTTAAATGACTTCTATTAAAAAATCTCAATCCTTTCAGTACTTATGAGCTGCTGAAGTTGAGTTGTTCTGTTCTGTCAAAGTGCTCTCTGATGACACGTCTCGGGAACCTGTCCAGAGTAGAAGCAAATCCCCATAGCAAACCTCTTCTACTCTGTGCAGTTCCCGAGACAAGCAGAGATGTCAGCAGAGAGCACTGTTGCCAGAAAGAAAAGAACAACTCAACTTCAGCAGCTGATAAGTATTGGAAGGATTAAGATTTTTTTTTTATAGAAGTAATTTGCAAATCTGTTTAACTTTCTTGAGCCAGTTGATATAAAAAAGAAAGTTTTTTCCTGGAATACCCCTTGGTAGGGGTCCGTCAATGTAGTGTTAATTTTGTTTGCATTTCGATTACCGTACTGTCCCTAGTGCAGCCTTCCCCTGTTTACTCAGACAGAGCTGCCATGTCTTTTTAGTTGTGTAGCACCTGCTGGAGAGACCCTGGTTGGACAACACTGTTGTAAAGCCATGTTTAGCAACCTGTGGCACTGCAGCTTTTAAAGGGGTACTCGGGTAAAAAACTTTTTTTTTTCTCTCTCTCTAAATCAACTGGTGCCAGAAAGTTAAACAGATTTGTAAATGACTTCTATTAAAAAAAAATCTTAATCCTTCCAGTACTTATTAGCTGCTGAATACTACAGCGGAAATTATTTTCTTTTTGAAACCCAGAGCTCTCTGCTGACATCACAAGCACAGTGCTCTCTGCTGACACCTCTGTCCATTTTAGGAACTGTCCAGAGTAAAAGGAAATCCCCGTAGCAAACATGTGCTGCTCTGGACAGTTCCTAAAATGGACAGAGATGTCAGCAGAGAGCACTGTGCTCATGATGTCAGCAGAGAGCTCTGGGTTTCAAAAAGAAAAGAATTTCCACTGTAGTATTCAGCAGCTAATAAGTACAGGAAGGATTAAGATTTTTTAATAGAAGTAATTTACAAATCTGTTTAACTTTCTGGCACCAGTTGATTTAAAAATTTAAAAAAAAAAAGGTTTTCGATGGAGTACCCCTTTAATACACTACAAATCTCAGTATGCCCTGATATCCTGAAGTTCCCATAACTAATATTGGATTTCTCTGTTTCCCAGGGTCTTATATGGCAACAAGATAACAGACCTTCCTAAGGGTGTGTTCAGTGGTCTCCATGCCTTGCAGCTTCTGTAAGTAAGGATTTATCTAATTTTTCTTTGCATGCATATGGCAAATAAACTATATACTTGTGGTGACTCACGGTGATGGCGGGACCATGGGGTGTAGCGGTGTAGGTGGATGGGGCAAGATGGTATTAACCCCCAGGGCAAGGTGTTATTAACCCCTAATGTTTGTGACGCCAGAGTGGTTTTTGGGTATCGGGAACCACCCAAACGATATCTCCGCTATCCCAATGGCTAGGTAGTGAAATGAGAGTCCACGAGCAGGTTATGGTTTAACTAAGGTCAGACAGTTGTTATAGTCCCTACAGCTCGGCCAGAATCCCAGAGAGTTGGCCCGGAACACAGAAGGACCTCGCAGCTTGCTGGGACTAATTGTACTTGTAATGGACTTTACATAATTGACTTTAGGCTTGACTGGACTGTAGGTAGTGACAGCAGACATAGACTTGACTTACTGGAAGTGACGGTAGATTTGAGGCCTTCCAGGTAGCTGGACACAAGCACTGAGACATCTGGTCACCACTGTTCCTCAGAAGCAATGATGGTAGAAGAGAGAGAATTGTAATGGCCACCCCCCAGGGCTCAAGTCCTGCAGGAACTCATGGGAACGGAGTTCCTGTACTTTTTCCACAGCAGGAACGCAGTTCCCATTAGCAGGAGTCCTGCAGGACTAGCCCTTAAAGGGTTACTCCGCCCCTATACATGTGATAAGATGTCTGATCGCGGGGGTCTTGGCTGCAGCACCCCAGACATCCGGTGAACGGAGCGAACTTCGCTCCGTGCCAGATGACTGGTGATGCAGGGCAGAGGCTCGTGACGTCACAGTAATGCCCCCTCAATGCAAGTCTATGGGAGGGGGCGTGACGGCCGTCACGCCCCCTCCCATAGACTTGCATTGAGGGGGAATTACTGTGACGTCATGAGCGTTTGTTGCTGCACCCAACGAAACTGCACCCAACGAAACACTCTAAACGAACACCGGGAGCAGCAGAGAGAACGTGGGGGTCCCCAGTGACGGGACCCCCAGGATCAGACATCTTATCCCCTATCCTTTGGATAGGGTATAAGATGTCTAGTACACCCTTAAGTGGAAATCTAGCGTGAGTTCCCTCACTTTTTTTCCCCAGGACTTGACCCCTGCCACCCCCTTATAAAGGGGGGCTGAGCCAGAAGCCCATAGGTCAAGCTGTGGGTCATGTGTTAAGCTGGTGCTCTCTGGGTAACATAAACATAAAATGTAACATCTCACAGGTCCTTTAGACAATTACATTAGTCCTCCAAAGGTCCTTTATACTGTCTATATATTAGTATACTGACTATACATACAGTACAATAAATAACACTAAAGGAGAACTCCAGAATATAAAAATTGTCCCCCATACTGCCGGCTGTAAAAAAATAAAGATGTACATACCTTCCTTCGCTCCCCCGGGGCCTCCGGTAACCGGCTCCGGTCTCCGTCGCGATCCTCTTCCTGGTTTCCACTGCGCACACGGCAGAATTTCCGCGGCAGTCTGACGTCTGTTTATGCGGATTCCGCTCTGAAATGCATTGCCGTCTATGAGATGGCGCATTTCCGAGTGCCTGTTGGATGATTCTGCACATTTTCGGCCATGTGAACATGGCCTAACACAGACCTCTTAGTAAACGAACAACCTTTAAGACGATCATTTTGTATTCCTATAATAATAATATAATAAATATATTATTTAAAGTTTGTATTACAGTTTGATATCTTTTTATTTATTTTACTTGCACTACTTTATTTATATTTCATCTTTTTTTTCCCTTTCATCCTTCCCGTTCCTCCAGACCCACCCCTGCTGAGAGGATGAAAGGCTGTCAATTTATATATATATTTTATGCGAGTGGAGTTTTACATTTCAAATGGTCTCTTTAGATAAGACGTGTTAAATGTAGGTTACCGGGGAAGTGCGCGGAATAGTGATTGCCGGTGCGGGCTGTATAAATGACTTATAAGTTGAAATCGATGCAGTCATAAATGTCAGGGCTTATTAGACTTATTCCGCTTTCTTTCTTTTTTTTTTTTCTTTCCGCCGTTCAGACTCCTGAATGCCAATAAGATTAACTGCATCCGAGCCGACACCTTCCAGGACCTGCAGAATCTTTCTCTACTGTCGCTCTACGACAATAAGATCCAGAGTTTGGCGAAAGGAACCTTCTCCTCGCTCCGAGCCATCCAGACGTTGTGAGTATTAGTGAATGTCTATAGCAGTGGTCTTCAACCTGCGGACCTCCAGATGTGGCAAAACTACAACTCCCAGCATGCCCGGACAGCTGTTGGGAGCATGCTGGGAGTTGTAGTTTTGCAACATCTGGAGGTCTGCAGGTTGAAGACCACTGGTCTATAGCCATACACCACTGTATCCAAAAAATAAGGTTGTTCCTTTATAGCAGTGGTCGCCAAACTGTGGGCCTCCAGATGTTGCAAAACTACAACTCTCAGCATGCCTGGACAGCCGTTGGCTGTCCAGGCATGCTGAGAGTTGTAGTTTTGCAACATCTGGGGGCCCACAGTTTGGTGACCACTGCTATAAAGAAACAACTTTTTGTTGTATCCAACTTTTTGACTGTATCCCCAAAAAAAAGTTGGGCCTTTATAGCAGTGGTCGCCAAACTGTGGGCCTCCAGATGTTGCAAAACTACAACTCCCAGCATGCTGGAAGTTGTAGTTTTGTAACATCTGAAGGTCAACAGTTTAAAAACCAATGCTTCATACATTATTTACATTCAGCATCCGCTTGTGATATTGACTAAAAAACTGCAATAGCCCATAAGAACAAGTCTTAAAGGGGTTATCCAGGAAAAAACTCTTATATCTATCTATCTGTCTATCTATCTATCTGTCTATCTATCTATCTGTCTATCTATCTATCTATCTATCTATCTATCTGTCTGTCTGTCTGTCTGTCTATCTATCTATCTATCTATCTCTATATATATATATATATATATATATATATATATATATATATATATATATCTCAATCAACTGGCTCCAGAAAGTTAAACAGATTTGTAAATGACTTCTATTATAAAATCTTAATCCTTTCAGTACTTATGAGCTGCTGAAGGTGAGTTGTTCTTTTCCGTCTAAGTGCTCTCTGATGACACATGTCTCGGGAACTGTCCAGAGTAGAAGCAAATCCCCATAGCAAACCTCTTCTACTCTGTGCAGTTCCCGAGACAAGCAGAGATGTCAGCAGAGAGCACTGTTGCCAGACAGAAAACAACAACTCAACTTCAGCAGCTGATAATTATTGGAAGGATTAAGATTTTTTAATAGAAGTCATTTACAAATCTGTTTAACTTTCTGGAGCCAGTTGATTGGTGCGGTTTCTTAAAGAAAGCCGCTATGTGTTTCTAAACCTGAATAATCGCTTTAAAGGGGTACTCCCGTGGAAAACTTGTTTTTTTTAAATCAACTGGTGCTAGAAAGTTAAACAGATTTGTAAATTACTTCTATTAAAAAATCATAATCCTTCCAGTACTTTTTAGGGGCTGTATATTACAGAAGACATGCTTTTCTTTTTGGATTTCTCTGATGTCATGACCACAGTGCTCTCTGCTGACCTCTGCTGTCCATTTTTGGAACTGTCCAGAGCAGGAGAAAATCCCCATAGCAAACATATGCTGCTCTGAACAGTTCCTAAAATGGACAGCAGAGGTCAGCAGAGAGCACTGTGGTCATGACATCAGAGAAATCCAAAAAGAAAAGCATTTCCCCTGTATTATACAGCCCATAAAATGTATTGGAAGGATTAAGATTTTTTTAATAGAAGTAATTTACAAATCTGTTTAACTTTCTGGCACCAGTTGATTTACAAAAAAAAGTTTTCCACGGGAGTACCCCTTGAAGGGTATGTTCACATGGACGGATGTGCAGCGTATTTTATGCTGCGGATCCGCCGGCGATGGACCCTACATTGTGCATATAGCAGCATAGCAATCCACTGCTATGAGCAGACACGCTACGATGCGCGAGTCGTAGCACACATTGCAGCTGCTGTCGGCCCAGCTTGGGGAGCAGGGGAGTGGCCGCGATGTGCGCTAGTATCCTGCGCATGCACGCGACGACTCGCACATCGTACCGTGCCTGCTCTTAACAGCGGATTGCTACTATGAGCAAACATAGCTGGAGGCACTATGTAGGGTCCTTCGTTGGCAGATTCGCAGCATACAATACGCCGCGGATCCGTCCGTGTGAACGTACCCTTAGTGTGTATTCTCACGTGCAATATCCTGCGCATATTTGATGCTGCAGATTTCAATATAAACTAGTTGACTGAACACAGCTTCAAATCCTGCGCACCAAATATGAGCAGGATACTGTAAGTGTGAATAGATCCCATAGGGGTACTGCAGTTTATTTTGTTTTTCTTCAGCCTTTAAGCCCATGATGCCAAGTTATAATACGGTTTCATTTGCTTCTATCACCTCCGTGTGCCACTTTGTCCCGTTTCCAAGCACAGGACCCACAGCCGGAAGTATTTAAAGGGGTACTCCGGTGAAAACCTTTTTTCTTTTAAATCAACTGGTGCCAGAAAGTTAAACATATTTGTAAATTACTTCTATTAAAAAATATGAATCCTTCCAGTACTTATTAGCTGCTGAATGCTACAGAGGAAATTCCTTTCTTTTTGGAACACTGATGACATCACGAGCACAGTGCTCTCTGCTGACATCTCTGTCCATTTTAGCAACCGTGCACAGCAAATGTATGCTAACGGCAGCATGGTGGCTTAGTGTTTAGCACTGCTGCCTTGCAGCGCTGGGGCCTTGGGTTCAAATCCCACTAAGGACAACAATAAATAAATAAAGACTTATTATTATTATAACATCAGCAGAGAGCACTGTGCTTGTGATGTCATCAGAGA
The DNA here is from genome assembly GCF_029499605.1 of Hyla sarda. Classification (NCBI taxonomy): domain Eukaryota; kingdom Metazoa; phylum Chordata; class Amphibia; order Anura; family Hylidae; genus Hyla; species Hyla sarda. Next base: position 35,579,053 of record NC_079195.1, on the reverse strand, counting down.
GCATTCCAAAAAGAATTTCCTCTGTAGTATTCAGCAGCTAATAAGTACAGGAACGATTAAGATTTTTTAATAGAAGTAATGTAAAAATCTGTTTAACTTTCTGGAGCCAGTTGATTTAAAAGAAAAAAGGTTTTCACCGGAGTACCCCTTTAAGAGAAAGTCTTTTTCTTATACTGTTGTCTCGGACCTTTCCCAGCATTCCATGCAGCCAGAGACAAGGTTTAATAAGTCACATGGTCTCCAGGGGGTGTGGCTATCCTGCAGTGGGCAGGTGGATAACATTACTTCACTTCCTCCTGCTGTCCACTCACCCATTGCAGTATAGCCACACCCCCTGGAGACCATGTGACTTAGGACATGTGGTTTCTGGCAGCATTAATTGTTGGAAAAGGTTCGGAGACATCAGTAAAATAAAAATACTTTCTCTACAGAACTTGCGGCTGCGGGTCCTGTGCATGAAAACGGGATGAAGCGGCGCACGGAGGTGATAGAAGCAATGCAGATGGTCACTTCACTCCTAGACCAGGGTTTCCCAATCTGGGGTTCTTCGACTGTTGCAAAACTGCAACTTCCGTCATGCCCTGGATACCTTTAACTGATGGCATGATGGGAGTTGTAGTTTTGCAACAGCTGAGCCATTGGTTGGGGAACACTGCCCTAGATGGTTGCCCATTGTTTTCCCTCCTATACGCCAGTCCTGACTATGTATGATTTCTACTTAGGCACTTGGCTCAGAACCCTTTTATCTGTGACTGCAACCTCAAGTGGCTGGCGGACTTCCTAAGAACAAATCCCATAGAGACCAGCGGTGCCCGATGCGCCAGTCCCCGCCGACTCGCCAACAAACGCATTGGGCAAATAAAAAGCAAAAAATTCAGATGCTCAGGTAAGTTCAAATTAACCAGCACTTACCAAATGAACATTTCTAAGTAGTCGGCTGTTTTCTTTAGCAATGGTTGCTCAATTCTAGCTCTTCCAGCAGCAGTGCCACTCTTTTTCAGTGGTTGTGTTCGGAATTACAGTTTACCTCTGCTGAAGTGAATGGGGATGAGCTGCACTACCACACACAGCTTGTTTTTTGGGGGGAAAAATAAAGGGTTTTTAATACAAAATAAAATTAAATTGCGGTAAACAATAATTTTAACCATTTCCCTTTTTCTCCACAGCAAAGGAACAATACTTTATTCCAGGTATGTCTGAATATAAGTTGTATCACACCGAATGAATATACTGATATGTTGAATATATAGATGTACGTAAATGGTCACATGAAATTATACAATACAGTGGTCCCTCAACATACGATGGTAATCCGTTCCAAATGGACCATCGTTTGTTGAAACCATCGCATGTTGAGGGATCCGTGCAATGTAAAGTATAGGACAGTGGTCTACAACCTGCGGACCTCCAGATGTTGCAAAACTACAACACCCAGCATGCCCGGACAGCCGTTGGCTGTCCGGGCATGCTGGGAGTTGTAGTTTTGCAACATCTGGAGGTCCGCCGGTTGTAGACCACTGTTAGAGGAAGTTGTACTCACCTGTCCCCGCCGCTCCGGACCGTCACCGCTCGTCACCGCTGCCCTGGATGTCGCTGTCCATCGCTGTCGCCGCGTCCCCGAGGCGTCCCTGACGCTCCGGCAAGGCCTCTGTTTCCCCGGAATCCGCTCCTATTGGATGACGGGACGGTGTGCGCTGCGACGTGATGGCGACGATGGAGAGCGCTGACGATGAAGGGATCCCGAAGAGGACGCTCCGGAGCCCCGAGGACAGGTAAGTGATCGTCAGCGGACCACATGGGGCACCGTAAACGGCTATCCGGGGGCAGCTGAAGCAGTCTGCGCTGCCGGATAGCCGTTTCTGCGATGGCCCCGACATACAAAAGCATCGTATGTTGATGCTGCCTTCAACATGCGATGGACTCTGAGAGGCCATCATATGCTGAAATGATCGTATGTCGGGGCCATCGTAGGTCAGGGGGTCACTGTACATTACTTCTGTACTGCACAGACTTGTTATAGGTCCCTCCAGAAGCATAAAGAATGCTAAGATTACTTACAATAAGGGATAATAAAATAATAGCTAACAAATTTAAAATTAGGAAGAAAATTACTTGAAATAGATTTCAGGAACTTCAAATAGGGACACTGTTTGCATGTTGCATTTTCCAGCAATTAAAACAATTTTCAAGTCTAGTAAATGATCATATATTGGTAGATAAAGTTATTAAGTTATTTTACTACCTTTATGTGGTCATTCATACTTTCCTTCTAATTTTAATGCAAACTGTTTGTTCTAGTGTACTTCCTGTAACAGACTTCTTGTTCCTGCTGTACACTCTGTCTGGGAATCCAGCTATCTCCCACTATAACTTCTTGACTATGCCCATACCCACCGCAGCCACAGGAGCCCCCTACATATTGGGAGGGAGATAGAGTTGGCTGAATTCCAAACAAGAGTGTAAAGCAGGAACAGAAAGTCTGTTTCAGGAAGTTGAGCTAATGAAGACCACAGAGCAGATATTTAGCATTAACATACATATATTTATTACATACCACGCCCCCTCCATTCATGTCTATGGGAAGGGGCGTGTCAGCAGACACACCCCCTCCCATAAACATGAATAAAGGGGGCGTGGTGTGACATCACGACCACTGCTGCAGGAACCTGGCATTTGTTTAGAATGCCAGTTTCTGCGGGAGATTGCAGGGGCCCCAGCGGCGGGACCCCCATGATCAGACATCTTATCCCCTATCCTTTGGATAGGGGATAAGGTGTCTAGCAGTGGAGTACCCCTTTAAACTTTTTTCCTGGAATAACAACAGACAAATGACTACTTGTATAAAGAGTACAATTGATAGGGTTTGATCGAATTTGATTCTTGTTGCAGGAACTGAGGACTTACAGCTGGGCAGTGAATGTAACAGCGATGTGGTGTGTCCACCCAAGTGCAGATGTGAATCCAACGTGGTGGACTGCTCCAACCTGAAGCTGTCCAAAATCCCAGACCGCATCCCACAATCTACGGCCGAGCTGTACGTAGGAAATCCATCCATACTAAAATAGTACCAAATCTCTGATATCTATTCATATGAATGCTACTATCGGTATACAGTATTATAAAAGCATATATAATGCACAGAATGGTTGCCATGTAAGGCCAACATTGAGTCTTCCCTGTGTACATGTCACTATATTTATTCCAAATTTTGTTTTTGGAAAATTTCAGGCGCTTGAACAACAACGAGATCACAACGTTAGAAGCGACGGGATTGTTCAGGAAACTCCCACACCTGAAAAAAATGTAAGTCACCGCGTGCGCTGATCGATCAGACCCAAACTGCAAAAAAGCTAAATCCACCAGTCAAGGATCAATCCGTTAAAAGAATTACTTTGGCGCAGTGATGCATTCACTTCACTGTTTTATGTGTTTACATCACCACTAAACTCTGTTCCATTCTGGGTCCATTCACCCTTTTTTTTGTGCCGAATGGACCCTGAACGGGTCAGAGCACAACTGACACTGTCAGGTCCCGACCGATCCCATTGGCTTGAATGGGGTCTGTTGGGTGTCTATTTTTATTGTATTTTAAGTGAGTTGGGTGGAAAAAAAATAATGGACATGCAGTATTTTTTCTCCGCTCAACTCCTGTCTTTTCCCTATCCATTAGTAGGTTTAGTTTGATGTAAAAAAAAAAAAATGTGCACCAAGATTTGGCATTTAAGCGACTCCACCTTTTAGTGAAGCTGATAAACCATGTCTCTTGCCGAAAAAAAACACAAAAGTGTCTAAAAAGTGTCTAAAACACATTTAAAATTTGAGTCATGTAAGTCATTTTTTGGGTGCCAATTGTATAATTTCCGGATCCTTTAGCCATCCATTAGATGAGTGTTATGTTGTATGTGTTATGTGTAGACAGCTTATGTATCACAACATGGTGAATAGTAATACGACATGGGAATGACTAATCTTAATGTGTGTGTATTACAGCAATCTGAGCAACAATAAGATCTCAGAGATTGAGGATGGGGCATTCGAGGGTGCGGCGTCGGTGAGTGAGCTTCACCTGACAGCCAATCACCTTGACTCTGTACGAAGCGGCATGTTCCGGAGTCTGGAAGGTCTTAGAACGTTGTAAGTAAAAATGGGGGTGTTTTTAATATTGCCCTATTTATATATATCTATATGTAAATGATCCTAAAACCTGGCACCACAACTTGATCAAAAAACAATGCGGCCTTAAGATGTTTTTCTAAGTCACATATGCACAGGATAAGTGAGAAGTATCTGATTCAAAGGAGTACGGCTGCAAGGACCCCCATGTTTCATTGAAAATAAGTTTATTAGCATAAACATTCATACAATGTGCTGCCCGTGCAACACAATAAATTATAATTACCGTACATAGTGCGACAGTACTCTGGGTCTCTCTATGCTATGCATCGTACCACGTGCTACGCTAACATTCCTGCACACATTATAAAGCAACAACGTCAAACAATAAATGATCACAAGAACTGTGTCCTGTGTTTCCACTTTCTCAGTGTTTTCTAAACAGTGCAACTCCAGCTGTTGCAAAACTACAACTCCCAGCATGCCCGTACAGCCGTGGGCTGTCCGGGCATGCTGGAAGTTGTAGTTTTGCAAAAGCTGGAGGCAAACATGGGAAACCCCATTAAACGTGTACTCCGGTGAAAAACATTGTTTGTTTTTTTTTAAATCAACTGGTAAATTACTTCTATTTAAAAATCTTAATCTTCCGGTACTTATCAGCTGCTGTATGCTCCACAGGAAGTTCTATTCTTTTTAAATGCCTTTTCTGTCTGACCACAGTGCTCTCTGCTGACACCTCTGTTTGTCTCAGGAACTGTCCAGAGCAGGAGAGGTTTGCTATGGAAAATGCTCCTACTCTAGACAGTTCCTGAGATGGACAGAGGTGTCAGCAGAGAGCACTGTGGTCAGAAAGAAAGGAAATTCAAAAAGAAAAGAACTTCCATCCTGCGGAGCATACAGCAGCTGATAAGTACTAGAAGGATTAAGATTTTTAAATAGAAGTAATTTACAAATCTATTTAACATTCTGGCACCAGTTGACTTAAAAAGAAATTGTTTTTCACCGGAGTACCCCTTTAATACGTGACTAATGGTAAACTCAATTTTAATGTCACTTCTGACAGCAAGAATATTCAGCATTCTTCTTGCCTTTCAATTGACAGAACCCATTGGACCCCATTATATGTCAATGGTGCTGTTGGTCCACCATTTGGATCCATGCCTTGTGTTATATGACCAAAAGCCAAGATGCCAATGTGAACAGACCTTACACCTGACCTATTATGTTCTGTGTTTATTTCATGACCAATTGATGTTAAATATTAATGCAGATTCTCTATACAGTGGGTGTACACATGGATGAACATTGAAGGCAATGCATAATTTGTCTCCCCGCATTCAATTTGTATTCCGTGTCGTTGACAAAACTCAAGCTAATTTTTGTGCTTATCATTTCTATTTCTATTCTAATTCTATTTATTTATTGTGCAGGATGTTAAGAAATAACAAGGTGAGCTGCATCCACAACGATAGCTTCACCGGGCTGAGGAACGTCCGACTCCTGTCCCTGTATGACAACCAGATCAGCACCATCACGCCTGGGGCTTTCGACACTTTGCAGTCACTCTCCACTTTGTGAGTAGATATTATTTTAAGTTGTTGAGGGATATCAAGGTGTGGGGATCTGGGCAACATCAACATTGGTGGAGACCACTAAGCATATTGTGAGGGGATAGAAAACATACAGATTCACCAAAACTGGACAATAGAAGACTGGAAAAAATGCTGCCTGGTCTGATGAGCCTGGATTTCAGTTGTGACATTCAGATAACGGTCAGAATTTGGCAAAAACAACATGAAAGCATGGATCCATCCTGCCATGTGTCAGCGGCTCAGGCTGGTGGTGGTGTAATGGTGTGGGGGACATTTTTTTGGAACACTTTGGGCTCCTTAGTACCAATTGAGCCTGGCATAAGCACCACAGCCCACCTGAGTATTGTTACTGACCATGTCCATCCTTTGATGACCACAGTGGACCCATCTGTGGATAATGCCCCATGTGACAAAGCTTACATCATCTCATACAGGACAATGAGGTCACATGACATCATCTCATACAGGACAATGAGGTCACATGACATCATCTCATACAGGACAATGAGGTCACATGACATCATCTCATACAGGACAATGAGGTCACTGGACTCCATTGGCCTCCACAGTCACCAGATCTCATCCTATAGATCACTGCTGGGATGTGGTGTGAGATTCTCATCATGGATGTGCAGCCGACAAATGTACAGCAACTGTGTGATGTCATCATGTCCATATGAAGGAACTGTGTGATGTCATCATGTCTATATGGAGCAACTGTGTGATGTCATCATGTCCATATGGAGGAACTGTGTGATGTCATCATGTCCATATGAAGGAACTGTGTGATGTCATCATGTCCATATAGAGGAACTGTGTGATGTCATCATGTCCATATAGAGGAACTGTGTGATGTCATCATGTCCATATGGAGGAACTGTGTGATGTCATCATGTCCATATGGAGGAACTGTGTGATGTCATCATGTCCATATAGAGGAACTGTGTGATGTCATCATGTCTATATGGAGCAACTGTGTGATGTCATCATGTCCATATAGAGGAACTGTGCGATGTCATCATGTCCATATGAAGGAACTGTGTGATGTCATCATGTCCATATGGAGGAACTGTGTGATGTCATCATGTCCATATGGAGGAACTGTGTGATGTCATCATGTCCATATGGAAGAACTGTGTGATGTCATCATGTCCATATGGAGGAACTGTGTGATGTCATCATGTCCATATGGAGGAACTGTGTGATGTCATCATGTCCATATGGAGGAACTGTGTGATGTCATCATGTCCATATGGAAGAACTGTGTGATGTCATCATGTCCATATGGAGGAACTGTGTGATGTCATCATGTCCATATGGTGGAACTGTGTGATGTCATCATGTCCAAATGGAGGAACTGTGTGATGTCATCATGTCTATATAGAGGAACTGTGTGCTGTCATCATGTCCATATAGAGGAACTGTGTGATGTCATCATGTCTATATGGAGGAACTGTGTGATGTCATCATGTCCATATGGAGGAACTGTGTGATGTCATCATGTCTATATAGAGGAACTGTGTGATGTCATCATGTCTATATGGAGGAACTGTGTGATGTCATAATGTCCATATAGAGGAACTGTGTGATGTCATCATGCCCATATGGAGGAACTGTGTGATGTCATCATGTCTATATGGAGGAACTGTGTGATGTCATCATGTCCATATGGAGCAAAATCTGAGGAATGTTTCCTGCGCCTTGTAGAAAGTATACCATAAAGAATGAAGGCAAAAGGGGGTCCGACCTGGTACTAGCAGATCCACCTACCAGATCTCAGGCCCTACTAATATACTGACATAGAGAAATTAGCTCCATCCGGGTTGTGCTGCAGCTGTAAATAATATCCATAGTCACAGCGATCTACTTTGATCACCAATGTTGGCTTGTGTTACTAATACTATGGGAAAAAGTTGTATATCGAGGAGCAGACAAACCGCTTATGGCCAATAGATGGCACTGTAGAGTTTTATGTCACGTCGCTTTTGCAAAGGATTTTTGGGATCTGGTTTATTCATATGCAGTTATGTTGTGGTCACATTCTCATAGAGAGGGTTGAGGTTTCTTCTCTTGGCCTACATCCTCAGAACGCTACAGATGCATGCAAGCAACATGAGGGCTCCAACGCAGGATGTGGCGTTGTATTGAAAGATGTATAGGTTTTTGCAACTAAACAACGCAGTTAAAGGGGTACTCCTGTGAAAAACTTTTTTTTTTTAAATCAACTGGTGCCAGAAAGTTAAACAGATTTGTAAATTACTTCTATTAAAAAATCTTAATCCTTCCTGTACTTATTAGCTGCTGAATACTACAGTGGAAATTATTTTCTGTTTGAAAAACAGAGCTGTCTGCTGACATCATGAGCACAGTGCTCTCTGCTGACATCTCTGTCCATTTTTAGGAACTGTCCAGGATAAAAGGAAATCCCCATAGCAAACATATGCTGTTCTGGACAGTTCATAAAATGGGCAGAGATGTCAGCAGAGAGCGCTGTGCTCATGATGTCAGCAGACAGCTCTGTGTTCAAAAAAGAAAATAATTTCCGCTTTAGTATTCAGCAGCTAATAAGTACTGGAAGGATTAAGATTTTTTAATAGAAGTAATTTACAAATCTGTTTAACTTTCTAGCACCAGTTGATTTAAAAAAATAAAATGAAATAGTTTTTCACCGGAGTACCCCTTTAAGAAATTCCGACAAGCACAAGTTCGGCAAATGTCAGTAAGCCCCATAAGTAATGAGTTGTGGTGGCCGAGCATTTACGCTGCCACTCCATTCAATGGGAGAGGGGGGCATGGGTGCAGCTGATCTCGGTTTTCGTTATTGGTAGGGTTCCCAATCGTCGGCCTCTGAACCACCCTGTGAGTAATGGTTAACTTTAAAGAGATACTCCGGTGGAAAACATTTTTTTTTAAATCAACTGGTGCCAGAAATTTAAACAGATTTGTAAATGACTTCTATTTAAAAAATATTAATCCTTCCAGTACTTTTAAGCAGCTGTATGCTACAGAGGAAATTCTTTTTTCTTTGAATTTCTTTTTTGCCATGTCCACAGTGCTCTCTGCTGACACCTGTTGCCTGTATCAGGAACTGTCCAGAGCAGCATAGGCTTGATATGGGGATTTTCTCCTGCTCTGGACAGTTCCTGATACGGGCATCAAGTGTCAGCAGAGAACACTGTAGACAAGACAAAAAATAAATTCAAAAAGAAAAGAATTTCCTCTGTAGCATACAGCTGCTAAGAAGTACTGGAAGGGTAAAGATTTTTTAACAGAAGTCATTTACAAATCTGTTTAACTTTCTGGCACCAAAAAGGTTTCCCACCGGAGTTCCCTTTTAATTCTTGGGATAACTTCTTTAAAATGAGAAAAACATTTTTCTATATACCAGTGGTCTCCAAACTGTTGCCCTCCAGATGTTGCAAAACTACAACTCCCAGCACGCCCGGACAGCCGTTGGCTGTCCGGGCGTGCTGGGAATTGTAGTTTTGCAACATCTGGAGGGCCACAGTTTGGAGACCACTACTATGTACCATAACTAAAAGCAATTTTCGCTTTGGGGTTAGAGTATCACGAAGACATATTCTAAGTATTATTCTAGGAAGGACTTTATTAGAAAAAAAATCAAAAAGGTAAATAAATACATGCTCGTCCGATGTTATATAGGGGTTTTCCCGCTTTGGGTTTTGCCCCCTGTTTGCAGCCACTGTTGATGGTCAGAAGCCAAAAACTGTAAAGCTCAATAGCTATTAAAGGGGTACTCTGGCGCTTAGACATCTTATCCCCTATCCAAAGGATAGGGGATAAGATGCCTGATCGTGGGGGTCCTGCCGCTGGGGACCCCCCGTGATCTTGCACGCAGCACCCCAGTTAAAATCAGTTGAATAGGGGATAAGATGTCTAAGCTCCGGAGTAACCCTTTAAAGTCAATAGGAGTTCTGCAAATAGTTTTGGCTGTTTTTAGCTTCCTGACTACCTCCAGTGGCCGCAAGAAGGCCTGAGAGGTCAGATGAGCGTACCCCTTTAACTCTGGTGTTACATGTGTCTGTAGGAACTTACTGGCCAATCCTTTTAACTGCAATTGCCAGCTGGCCTGGCTGGGCGACTGGCTGAGGAAGAGGAAAATCGTCACTGGAAACCCTCGATGTCATAATCCAGACTTCCTGCGGCAGATCCCACTGCAAGATGTCGCCTTTCCAGACTTCAGATGTGAAGAAGGTAAGGCTGGATTTCGGCGGTTGCTGTTCTGCCCTCTTGAACTCCTCTTTGGGGCACCAATAGACAGCACGTACTTTAGGCAAACTAATGGCGCCAGGGCGTCAGGTTATCAGTGCCTGCCCGTTATGCTTTGTAATTGTGTTTTATCTACATTATTACCTCCACAGGACAGGAGGAGCTGAGCTGTGCCCCCCAGCCGCAGTGTCCCCAAGAATGTACATGCCTGGACACGGTGGTGCGCTGCAGTAATAAGCACCTGTTATCACTGCCTAAGGGAATACCAAAGAACGTCACCGAGCTGTAAGTTATGTGGTAATCGGTTCACAGGTAGCTGACATGTTGCATCTGAATAGCAAAAGAGAAGTGAGATCAGCTCACCCAGCGTAGACCCGCTGCAGCACGGACAGGTGCGGCGTCACCAATGTGCAGTCAGGAAAGGAAGGGGTCCAGCGCAGCAATTTCAAACAGATATGCGGTTTATTTTATCATGCAAGCAGCATGCAGGACAGGCATGGAGGTGACGCGTTTCGGCCGTATACCGGCCAAAACGCGTCACCTCCATGCCTGTCCTGTATGCTGCTTGCATGATTAAATAAACAGCATGTCTGTTTTGAAATTTCTGTGCTGGACCCCTTCCTTTCCTGAATGCATCTGAATAGGGTTTGCAAATATCCATGCATAGGCTGCAGAAACAACCCCGTTCAGATGGAATTTTGCTTATATTAATCTTATTTTATACATACTGCATTATAAGATACATGTAGAAATTCTAGAAAGTAATGTGAAGTGTAAGCTGCATGTGGATGTGGTAGATAGTAATGTGAAGTGTAAGCTGCATGTAGATGTGGTAGATAGTAATGTGAAGTGTAAGCTTCAAATTATCAGTGATTACTTAGTGTAAAGGCACAACACTAGGGAGGATCATAGGATATCCATGTCCTACTGTAAACCATAAGACAGTTATCCTGTGAATTATGAGATAGATAGATAGATAGATAGATGATAGATAGATAGATATACAGCAACAGAAGAATGCAGCAGCACACTGCCAGCACAAAGATATAGATGAAACATGAATATGCAGTTAAAACATGGAGAGCTATACAGCTATGGTGTAATAGATGCAAATGTGAAACTATGAAATAGTGAGGCACTTAGCTCGCAAATTTGTCTCCGCCGGCCGTGTCTGCATAGATAGATAGATAGATAGATAGATAGATAGATAGATAGATAGATAGATAGATAGATATGAGAAAGATATGAGATAGATATGAGATAGATAGATATGAGATAGATAGATATGAGATAGATAGATAGATAGATAGATATGAGATAGATATGAGATAGATAGATATGAGATAGATAGATAGATGGATATGAGAGAGATAGATATGAGATAGATATGAGATAGATAGTTATGAGAGAGAGAGATAGATAGATAGATATGAGATAGATAGTTATGAGAGAGAGATAGATAATAGATAGATATGAGATAGATATGAGATAGATAATAGATAGATATTAGATGCATAGACACAGATAGAGATATAGATAAATAGATAGAGAAACATAACATATATATATATATATATATATATATATATATATATATATATATATATCATATGGATTTAATGCTGTTTTCTCTTTCAGATACCTGGACGGTAATCAGTTCACAATGGTGCCCAAGCAGCTGTCCACATTCAAGTATCTACAACTAGTGTAAGTATATGACTTTTGTACCTTAGTGCTAGATAGATTGGTAGGTCAATATCTATCTATCTATCTATACAGCGCCTATAGAAACAGCAGTACACCCAGGTGGCGTATGGTGAAAATACACAGAGCTTTATTGGCCCATGTTTGCAGTTGGACGTTTCAATGGTCTCATATCATCTTTACCATGCTTGATAAAGCCGGTGTGATACCAATGAAACGTCCAACTGCAAACATGGGCCAATGAAGCTGTTTATTTTCACCATACGCCGCCTGGGTGTACTGCTGTTTCTATATGCGCTGTATTGATGGACGTGGTCTGCGACTGGGACTTCGTTTTTTCCGCCTGCACCCCTACCAATGAGATACTACTACTGAGGTTGTGCTGCCTACCCTATGTTTTTGTATCTTTGTATCTATCCATCTTTCTATCTATTTACAAACACGAGAAGATAACTGCGGCACTCCAAAGTGGTGGTTAAGGTGAAAAGCGTTTATTCCATCCAGAAACACATAGTCATGTGTTTCTGTATGGAATAAACGCTTTTCACCTTAACCACCATTTTGGAGTGCCGCAGTTATCTTCTCGTGTTTGTGTCCAGTCTTGGGGTCCCATGGCCAGGGGTTCCCCCTCTGACGTGCACCCAGCATCTACTCACCACTAGGAGTGCTGCTACCTTCTTTTGTCTTTGTATTTATCTATCTCATATCTAGCTATCTATCTCATATCTATCTATCTATCTCATATCTATCTATCTATCTATCTATCTATCTCATATCTATCTATCTCATATCTATCTATCTATCTATCTCATATCTATCTATCTATCTCATATCTATCTATCTATCTCATATCTATCTATCTATCTCATATCTATCTATCTATCTCATATGTATCTATCTATCTCATATCTATCTATCTATCTATCTATCTCATATCTATCTATCTATCTCATATCTATCTATCTATCTCATATCTATCTATCTATCTATATCTTATCTATCTATCTATCTCTCATATCTATCTATCTCATATCTATCTCATATCTATCTCATATCTATCTATCTATCTCATATCTATCTATCTATCTATCTATCTATCTATCTCATATCTAGCTCATATCTATCTGTCTCATATCTATCTATCTATCTATCTATCTCATATCTATCTATCTCATATCTATCTATCTCATATCTATCTATCTATCTCATATCTATCTATCTCATATCTATCTATCGCATATCTATCTATCTATCTCATATCTATCTATCTATCTATCTCATATCTATCTATCTCATATCTATCTATCTCATATCTATTATCTATCTATTTATCTCATATTTTTCTATCTATCTCATATCTATCTATATATATTATCTATCTATCTCATATTTATTATCTATCTATTTATCTCATATTTTTCTATCTATCTATCTCATATCTATCTGTCTCATATCTATTATCTATCTATTTATCTCATATTTTTCTATCTATCTATCTCATATCTATCTATCTCATATTTATTATCTATCTATTTATCTCATATTTTTCTATCTATCTATCCCATATCTATCTATCTCATATTTATTATCTATCTATTTATCTCATATTTTTCTATCTATCTATCCCATATCTACACATTCACTGTCAGGATATGTTCACCACTGTGGATCTGCTGCAGACCAGAAAGAAAATGTGCAAAAACCAGTTGCAGAAGATCCGCAGCAGATGCACAGTATGTGAACGTTCCCTCAGACATGACGGGCTCCCACCAAACACAATTCCTAGGAAAACGAGTGAACCTTTTTAGGGTTAATAGGATATCTGCTCCCACAATGCACTGCTCTCTGGTAACAGAAGAAAATATGAGCGGAATGGGGAAAATATGTAAAAGATGAAGATCTGTAAATCACAGGTTTTACTGAGTTACTGAACATTTTATGTCTTGTGAACTGTCCTTCCGCAGCGTGTCTGAGTCTTCCTTAAAGCGTATTATGGAGGGTCAGCTGTGATCTGCTTTTTATTACAGTTTTGTTTTTCCTATTTTTATCTAGAGGTGGAATGTTGGTTTTCTTTGTTGTCTCTGAAAAGTAATATCTTTTGTCCTTTTTTTGCCCCCTGGCATCGTCACAATACACTCAGTCTCCATTTACCGCAGCCACAACCGTATTTTACCCTTTTATTGTAATGCTACCTGTATATTCTGCTCACTTACTGGAATATCCTGCTTTTTATACAATTTTGTTTCATATTTTTGTAATCTAAAAAGAATCGGAAATTAGTATATATTTCCAAATAAATAAAGATGTGGGAGCTCTGTTTATTTAATACAGAACTCCAAATCCCCGGCTTATGTTTAAAACATAACATGTTGTCTGTCTGCAGCCACCACTAGGGGGAGTCTAGGATCTTGGTAAAGGGGTTGTCTGGTGGTATATTTAATAAAAAAAATGTAATAAAAAAAGGTCCTGGTATATTTAATAAAAAAAAATAAAACAAGCCGTACTTACCTCTACGCTTAGAACTACAGTGGTCCCTCAAGTTACAATATTAATTGGTTCCAGGACGACCATTGTATGTTGAAACCATTGTATGTTGAGACCAGAACTCTATGGAAACCTGGTAATTGGTTCTAAAGGCACCAAAATGTCATCCAAAAATAGGAAAAAGTGAGGATTAAAGAAAAATAAGTAGATTAACTAATATAGATAAAGCAAATCCTTACATATAAAAGTAAGAAAGATCTGCTGGGAGCTGTAATCGCTGTCTATGTGTGTGTTTTCTCTTACAGCCTCCAGCTGTTGCAAAACTACAACTCCCAGCATGCCCAGACAGCCAACGGCTGTCCGGGCATGCTGGGAGTTGTAGTTTTGCAACAGCTGAGGCCACCCTGCTTGGGAAACACTGGTCTATGTAGAGGACAGGAGCTTCTTCAGGGTCCTGTACAGTACACAGTGTCCTAAAAAGTAATGGAGTCGCCCCCACCTGGTGTCCAAAGGAGCAGCTAACCCTGGTACAGGTAAAGAGTACAGAACATGTAATACCTCCCTGTACTGTAGGGGGCGCTACCAGACACCAGTCAGTGCATACGCTTCAGTAATACAGGGGTTTTACCGGTGAATGCCCATTCTGATTGGTCAGTTCTTCCGGCCATTGACAGGTATCACAGATCTGGACTGTCTGTAGCATTGTATGTTGAGTCTGGTTTCAACTTACGATGGTCCAGAAAAGACCATCGTATGTTGAAACCATTGTGTGTTGAGACCATTGTAAGTTGAGGGATCACTGTACTGCCATTCTGCCACTGCCCAGATCTCTACTGATCTCCACTTACCGGTACCTGGTCTCGACACACAGGAAACGTCTGCTCTGCCAATCACTGGCCAGGATGGTGACCCGCCTCAATCAGACATTGACTGATCAGACATTTCCTGTGCGTCAAGACCTGGTACAGAAGATTAAAGAAGTTATCCAGTTCTAAAAAAAAACGTATCCCCTATCCGGAGCAATTAGATCATTGTAAAGTTGTGGAAGTGCGGCCATGTTTCTCTATTTGTGGTATTCTTAGATATCCTATCCCCTACTCAAAGGATAAGGAGTAGGGTAGGATCCGATCGCAGGGGTCCCACTGCTGGGAGCCCCCCGCGATCTCCATTCAGCCCCGGTTTTCGGTGCCCGATGCTGCTCCAGTCTTGGAAACTCTGGGTTTCAGAAAAGGAGACATGACGTCTCGCCACCCCCCCCCCCCCCCATTCATGTCCCCTCCCATAGACATGAATGGAGAGGACGTAGAGTGACGTCACAAGGAGGCGTGTCGAGATGTCACGTTTTTTTGTCTTGGAAACCCAGAGTTTCCGAGACTGGAGCAGCAGAATGCCTGGTGCCGCACAGAGATCGTGGCGGTCCCAGGGGCGGGACCCCCGCGATCAGACATCTTATCCTCTATCCTTTGGATAGAGATTAGATGTCTAAGGGCGGGATACCCCTTTAATTAAAAGGCCAAGGTACAGACAGATGAGTCATAGTCGAAAACAGTTTTGGAAACCCGTGATCCCTGGGCACTTTTGCTATGAAATTGGGGACTCGGGTCACATGACGTAGGTCCAGGGGCCGCATTTCAGCCATAATGTTATATATAAGAATAGGAGGGGAAAATAGAGATCCTGTGTGCAGGAAATGAATGGTTATTGTTCTGATCTATCTAATCTCTTGTATTTTGCAGAGACCTGAGCAATAACAAAATCAGCTCCCTCAGCAACTCCTCCTTCACCAACATGAGCCAACTCACCACGCTGTAAGTGATTTCTGCATACAAGGTCAGCCATGGGCTTATGTGAGGGGTCTGTCTGCGCTCAATGCCGCGTCCTTCTCAAGGAAAATCCTTTCATTTGCGTAGTGAGAAAGAATTCATAAGGCAATTAGGTTCCATTCTATTGTGAATCGGCAGTGTGACCGCCGAGCAGAAGTAGGACAAACAGTCCTTGGCAATGTGTTAGCACGGTTCATGTCATTCCTCACAATGTGTGAATATCTCTACAGAAGTGTTCAGTATATTGTACATTTATGGAGTTAGAATAGGGGGGATTTTATTAATAGAATGAACCAGTCATGCGTGCGCTCACTGGAACTATTAAAGAGTACCTGTCACCAAACTAAACTTTTAATATATTGTTCCTTATGTAATTATAAGACACTTTGCAATTTACTTGCTGTTAAAATTCTCAACCTTTATATGTTTTTAATGTGACTGAAAAAACAGCCACTAGGTGGCTCTGTTGTGTTTCCTGCGCAAGTCAAACCGTTAGTTTGGTCTCCTCCCAGCCTGGCAGGAGACCAAAACCAGGAAGTGCATGCAGGGCATGGAGAGGCACAGCTCTCGCAGGCTTCAGTGACGTCGTGTCTGCTGGGGAACGCCCACTTTCTCCTGCCAGGAGCTCACACAATGTGAGCAAGGAGAAAGGTATGATACAGAACTTTTTAATGTAGTAGTTAGGGAATTTAATCTGAGTTAGTTATGGTTCGGTGTGGTGACAGGTACTCCTTAAAGTTACTAAGACCTTGAAGAGTTTTAAGAATTAAAGGTGTACTCCACTGTTTAAAAAATGATCGCCTATCCACAGCATAGGGGATAAGTGTCTGATCGTAAGGGGGGGTTCATACTCTGTGATTTCCCCCCATCCCCCACCCCAAGAACACCAGAATGGGTACTTCAATCTTCCCACTGCATGAAAGTGGTTGGCAAACACTCTATACATTGTCTTGAAGATATCCGGGTACCGCGCTCATGAATGCATGAAGCGCGTACCAACCCCACGCTTCATGCTACGGGGAGTTTCACATTTTGGACAACCTCCCACCTTTTTTTCTTAGGAACCTATGTCACCCCTCTGTTATTACTCCTGGAAAATGTATGAATTATTGAACAATTGAGCTTTTCCATTTCTCTTGTCAGTAGGGTGTGTCTTTATACAGTCGGACGGTGTGAGCAGTGATTGGACCATGTTAGTCTGGGTAGGAACACATCCTATTGACACGAGGAATGGTAACCCCCCCCCCCCCCCTAGTGGTTATACTGTGTTAGTAATGCATTTCCAGGAGGAATAACAGGGATAACACAATGCAGAGTTCTAAGAGAGTTTTTGTTTACTAAGAAATATAAGTATTTAATAAAACAGATGTGGAAAAAATGTATTTATTTTGATTGCATTTCTTCCCCCAGGATACTGAGTTACAATTCCCTGAGGTGTATCCCTCCTATGGCATTCGAGGGGCTGAGATCCCTGAGGCTCCTGTAAGTAGACGTCTTGTCCTGTATTACTGTCTTTACTTTTCGGATAACCAGCCAATGTTAAATATTAACCCAGCTTTCTCTAATTGTATGTTGCAGGTCTGTTCATGGAAATGACATTTCTACTCTGCCGGAAGGAATTTTTTCAGATGTTTCCTCTCTGTCCCACTTGTAAGTACACTTCAGACTCTATGGGGGAGATTTATCAATGCTTGTGCAGAGGAACAGAGGAGCAGATGGCCATAGCAACCAAAGGAACAGTGGAGTAGTTGCACATAGCAACTAAAGGAACAGTGGAGCAGTTGCCCATAGCAACTAAAGGAACAGTGGAGTAGTTGTGCATAGCAACCAAAGGAACAGTGGAGTAGTTGCACATAGCAACTAAAGGGACAGTGGAGCAGTTGCCCATAGCAACTAAAGGAACAGTGGAGCAGTTGCCCATAGCAACCAAAGGAACAGTGGAGAAGTTGCCCATAGCAACCAAAGGAACAGTGGAGCAGTTGCCCATAACAACTAAAGGAACAGTGGAGCAGTTGCCCATAGCAACCAATCAGAATCCAGATTTAGTTTTTAAGAGGCCTTTTTAAAAACAAACAAAGCAATCGGAGTGGTTGCTATGGTAATTGCTCCACTGTTGCTCTGCAAAAGTTTTGACAGATCTCCTAGTCGGTCCACATGGATTACAATCTTCTTAAAATGGGAATGCCGCTTCAGGGTAAATTCACACACTGTGGGTTTTACCTGCAGATTTGCGGTTTACCTGCAGATTAGGAAAAATATATAGCATATCACAGTACAATGCATATTTTAAAAGAAGACATGGCGGCACATACACATGTTGTACAATGATCTATTGCTTCTGGCACAATTGCTAAATCCAACATCAGGTAGTTAGTATACATTTTCATTAGGTAACCTGTATGGGACTACGCACCCCTATACGGCCACCTTACTCAAGTGGATCTCTAACTTAAAATGGCCTGGCAACACCAGTTCCCATAGGAGGAATTCCCCAATCGTCCACCAGCCCCTCTACTGCCAGACCTAACGCCTGTGGCATGGCATGGCCTAGAGCTGGGGCTCGGTCTTGCAGTAATGGGGCTGCAAGATCACTGGGGTGTTCTTTCAGTGGGCACCGATGATTCTGCGTTGGTATCCCCGTAAAATCTCACTAAAGTTGACCATTAACTTAAGAAAATGTTGTGGATAAAATCCAAGAAAACAGGAATTACCATACGGCGCTTCTCCTCCTAGGACAGATGCAGGCAGCAGTGCTGCCTGCATCTGTCCTAGGAGGAGAAGCGCCATATGGTAATTCCTGTTTTCTTGGATTTTATCCACCACTTTTTCATTACTCATCCAGTGACCGAGAAGAACCTGGAAAGGAAACTGTGGCTGCTGACCTCCATTTCTCCCTGCGAGTTTACATGCCTGCTGAGGTGTTGTGCTCTTAGCACAACACGTTCTGGTAGGCCACCATTTTTGGCGCACATTGAAGCCGTATTATCAAACCGTCCACACTAGGAGGGCACCTTCTTTTTTGCTTTTTTTTGCAGACACCACCAGCAGCTTATCTCCCCTAAAAACTGCCTGATCATTTTGTTTCCCAACCTCTGTCTTACATGGAAAGTTGGGAGGCCAACATACACAAAAGATGCACGACTGGTCAAGTTGGGAGGCCACCATACACAATAGATGGTGCAGAAGAAGAAGGCACAAGTCTGCTTCCATCCACTTTCTTGGGTCAAGTATCCGCAGCGCCTGGGTTGATAGGTCCTCTTCCGCCTTCTTCTTCTGCAACATTTCCAGGACTGGATTCCTCCTGCCTCCTGTGACCTCCCGGCTTTAGCAGCGTTCCTGACCTTGTGGTACCCTATATTCTAGGATGATAGGCGCACGTCCTATTGCTTTGAGGTAAGCGGCCATCCACTAGATGCGTCGGTACCCCCGACAAATAGTTTTGTTCCATCTTGCCAAGGGTAATACACAAGGCGCCACTTATGCGGTCTGTTCTTTTCTACATTAATACACAATATATGGCCGATTGGTCAACTTGGGAGGCCAACACACACAATAGATGCCCAACTGGTCAAGTGGGGAGGCCACCATACACAATGGATGGCCGACTGGTCAAGTTTGAAAATTTGAAAGTTATCCCAATGTTTAAAGTTATCCCTTATCCACACAATTGGGCATCTCCTCTGAAAACTTCCTGATCATTTTGTTGCCCAACCTCTGTCTTACAGGGAAAGTTGGGAGACCACCATACACAATAGATGGCAGACTGGTCAAGTTGGGAGACCACCATACACAATAGATGACCGACTGGTCAAGTTGGGGGACCACCATACACAACAGATGGCCGACCGGTCAAGTTGGGAGACCACCATACACAATAGATGACCGACTGGTCAAGTTGGGAGACCACCATACACAATAGATGGCAGACTGGTCAAGTTGGGAGACCACCATACACAATGAATGGCCGATACTAAATATATGGCTGACTGGTCAAGTTTGACAAAAATGTAAAAGTTATGGCAACATTTAAAATGATCTCTTATCCGCACAATTGGGCATCTCCTCTGAAAACTGCCTGATAATTTTGTTGCCCAACCTCTGTCTTACAGGGAAAGTTGGGAGGCCAACATACACAATAGATGGCCAACTGGTCAAGTTGGGAGACCACCATACACAATAGATGGCCGACTGGTCAAGTTGGGAGACCACCATACACAATGAATGGCCGATACCAAATATATGGCTGACTGGTCAAGTTTGACAAAAATTTTAAAGTTATGGCAACATTTAAAATGATCTCTTATCCGCACAATTGGGCATCTCCTCTGAAAACTGCCTGATAATTTTGTTGCCCAACCTTTGTCTTACAGGGAAAGTTGGGAGGCCAACATACACAATAGATGGCCGACTGGTCAAGTTGGGAGACCACCATACACAATAGATGGCCGACTGGTCAAGTTGGGAGACCACCATACACAATAGATACACGACTGGTCAAGTTGGGAGACCACCATCCACAATAGATGGCCGACTGGTCAAGTTGGGAGACCACCATCCACAATAGATGGCCAACTGGTCAAGTTGGGAGACCACCATACACAATAGATACACGACTGGTCAAGTTGGGAGACCACCATCCACAATAGATGGCCGACTGGTCAAGTTGGGAGACCACCATCCACAATAGATGGCCGACTGGTCAAGTTGGGAGACCACCATCCACAATAGATACACGACTGGTCAAGTTGGGAGACCACCATCCACTATAGATGGCCAAAACTAAATATATGGCTGACTGTTCAAGTTTGACAAAAATTTAAAAGTTATCCCAACGTTTAAAGTTATCCATTATCCACACAATTGGGCACAACTAGCTGATCGGTGGGAGGTCAGAGGTCAGTTTCCCGCAGGTGAATGGACAGGCAGCATGCATGGTTGGTCACTGCTCTGGTCTCATTGACAGTAATCCCATCGATGAGATAGTTGCCCCCCTGTCCTGTGGATAGGAGATAATTATGGGATAACCCCATAAAGCTTCATACACACCCACCAGGTCTCTGAGCCTCTTGTTCTACATCTGTAGGCCCTCCATGGCCTGCTTTATTATGCACTCTATTATAGTGTTACAGTGTTTCCCAACCAGAGCGCCTCCAGCTGTTGCAAAACTACAACTCCCAGCATGCCCGGACAGCCGAAGGCTGTCCGGGCATGCTGGGAGTTGTAGTTTTCCATCAACTGGAGGCCCACTGATTGGGAAACACTGCTTTTGTATGTTGAGAAGCTCCAGCACCTATATGAGTGTGTGTCAGCAGCTATTATGCAGCGTCCAGGGCAATTTTCGGAGCTTATAGGACTGTGACTTTGGTTTTATAAAAAAAAAAAAAAACGCAAATATTTTCACGAATTTTGAATTTCTACCCCTTCACCTCCACCTGTTGTGTTTTCTCGGGTTGCGGCCTTTGTAGTTGTGCGTTCATTGAGAGCGTTGTGTGTTTGTTTCCAGGGAGCGCTGCCAAACTGGTTCCTTCTTTTAATCAGCCTTTTGTTTGGTTTGGCGCTCGGTGTAACCGCTTTTCATACTTAACAAAAAAAAAAAACAATTCCCGGCGGAGTATCTCCAGGAATGCTTTTCTTTACAGTGTGATTTATGGCGGCTGAGCACACGGTGCCTCACAGCTGTTAAACAAAAGGCAAAATAGCAGCGAGGAAGTTTTTTTTCGTATGTTTGCAAATGTTGACACTGCCCTCAGCAATTTATTCCATTGTGCGGACTGCTCGGCAGCGCCACCTGGTGGGACGTTTCATTTACTTATTCGGCTGTTATAACCCTGGAATTGTCGTAAAGGATTTAGTGACAAGGCTGTGTTCGCAAGTTCTCAGATATTTTGCAGCAATTTTTCAAAATTTTGGAAACCATAACAAATAACCCACAACCTTACAACCTACCGGTAAGTATATACCAGCTCCATATCCCCTAAATACAGAGATATATCCCAACAGGAAAAAAAAACAAATTTAGGGTAGGGTCACATGTAGTGCATCAAAAGAGGGTTTCCTGCAGCTGAAATAAAAAAATAAAAAAATAAATAAATTCCCCAGCAGAAATTCCGCAAGCGCATAATGTTGCTGCTCATTGAAGTCAATGGGTAGCAACATAATCTGCATGCGGATATTCCACTGTGATCCGCAAGCGGAATTACAGCTGCCAGAAACCAATTGCACTATATGTTTTTTGCCAGATGTTCGCTTAAAGGGGTACTCCGATGGAAAACATTTTTTTTTTAATCAACCGGTGCCAGAAAGTTAAACAGATTTGTAAATGACTTCTATTAAAAAAAAAAACTTTACCCGTCCAGTACCTTTTAGCAGCTGTATGCTGTATGCTACATGCTGAATTTCTTTTTTGTCTTATCCACAGTGCTCTCTGCTGACACCTAGTGCCCATATCAGAGCCAGAGAAAATCCCCATTGCAAACCTTTGGCTGCTCTGGACAGTTCCTGACACGGACAGAGGTGTCAGCAGAGAGCACTGTGGACAAGACAAGAAAGAAATTCAAAAAGAAAAGAATTTCCTCTGTAGCATACAGCTGCTAAAAAGTACTGGAAGGATTAAGATTTTTTAATAGAAGTCATTTACAAATCTGTATAACTTTCCAGCACCAGTTGATTTAAAAAAAAAAAAAAAATGTTTTCCACCGGAGTACCCCTTTAAAGTCAATCGAGATTTATGAAACGCCAAACACACATGGTGTTTTTTCCTTCTGCGTTTTTCGGCAGTTTTGGGCTCAGTGGCAGTTCTTCAACATTACAGCATGTTCAGACAATGGTGTTTTTTTGTTTTGTTTTGCTTTTTACAAAATCTTGGCATTTTTGTGCCATAGAGGTCTATGGGAGAAAAAAAACGCAATAAGAAACGCAATGTGGGTTTAGCATTGTCAAAGGTATTACAAATATATATATATATATATATTAAAAGAATTATAAAAAGCATTATGACCAGTCTGTTTCCGCTTATTGTTGCTGCTGCAGAATCTCTTGACAGTGAATAAGTTGTTTTTGGCTTTTGTGTTTTTTTCTACTAGAGCAATTGGTGCCAACCCACTTTACTGTGATTGTAATCTCCGCTGGCTGTCAAGTTGGGTGAAGACTGGTTACAAAGAGCCTGGCATTGCCCGCTGCACTGGACCCCCTGATATGGATGGGAAGCTTCTCCTTACCACTCCGGCTAAAAAATTTGAATGCAACGGTAAGAAAATCCATATGTCACCGTCTTGTGTCCTTAGAAATAAGGGTGTGTGTATTATAGAGGTTCTCCATTGTTGGGTAAAAAAAAAAAAAAACACATAAAAATGCTGCAGAAGTATCTAGCATTGCTTACCTGTCTGCCCCAAAAATCAGTTTGTTTGGTGGGATTAGTGTTGAGCGGCATAGGCCATATTCGAATTCGCGAATATTCGCGAATATATGGACGAATATTCGTCATATTCGCGAATATTCTCATATTCGTAATATTCTCGTTTTATTTTCGCACATGTGAATATTCGTGTGTGCGAAAATTAACATATGCGAAAATTCGCATATGCGAAAATTCGCATATGCGAAAATTCGCGCGCCAGTCTCACACAGTAGTATTGGAGCCATCTTACACCACACAAGCTGGAAGCAGAGAGGGGTGATCACTGTGATGTGTACTGTGAAAAAAAAAAAAAAAAAAAAAAAAGAATATTCGTAATTACGAATATATAGCGCTATATTTGCGAATATTCGCAAATTCGCGAATATGCGATATTCGCGAATAAAATTCGAATTGCGAATATTCGCGAGCAACACTAGGTGGGATCTTAGTTCTGTACTTCCTGGTCATACTGGCTGGTCGGGCATGCTGGAAGTTGTAGTTTTGTTTACAAAGAGTAGAGAAGAGTAGATATCGATCCAGCACTGCTAAAATGTGCACTTTATTAGAATCCTTTTTAAATAACATAGAAAGGGAAAAACAACACCACCGTGCTGTCACACCGCTCAACTGTAATGGACACGTTTCGGAAGCAGGCGCGCCCTTGATCATCACTATTGGTTTTTACAACAGCGTTGTAAGATCTGCTACTTCTCTGCATATCTGCAATATGGCTTACCAGACAGATAAACCTTACCACCCAGCTTTCCTAGTTCCCTGAAGAGAATATCTGTCTGGTAAAGCCATATTGGAGCTCTTCAGGAGATGGGGAAAACTGGGTGCCACCCAGCTTTCCCAGCCTTCTTAAACCCTGCAGTGATAGGCTGCTCTTCCTCCCCACATACCTCACTGCAGCAGCACTGCCGTCCCCTCTCCCTGCCTCTGCACTGATATCTTCTATCCCCCCTCACTCTTCTCTCAGCTTGCAATAAATATTCTCTTCCCCGACCACCCCACCCCCTCTCCCTGCCCCCACATTAACTATTCTTTGCACCTGCCTGCTGGACAGTTAAATCATACTTTACCATTACATTTGTCCAGCGGCAGAATGTTTAAAACTCTTGGGCAACTTTCGCAGCCCCAGAGGAATGTGACCAGGAAATATACCATAGACTTGCATGGGACTTCCACCGTGATGGTAAAGTATTATTTAACTGCAGTTTTACTCTCAGGCTGCAGCAATTATTCCTATTGAGACATTTCTAAACTAATCAAGTTTAATTGAAATATCTCAGTATCTACAGACGTTCAGAAGTTATGCTGGAACATACTTACATATGTAGAAACATACTGAGTTTTATATATACATATATGTTTTTTTGTATGTATATATGGGATATATGTGTGTGTATATATACATATATATATATATATAATAAATTGGAATAAATCCGCAGCACACAAGTCCAAATAAAGTGAAAAAATGAAAAAATGTATTCCATAAATAGGTGAATGTTACAGCGACGTTTCAACCAGCTCTCCTGGTCTTTCTCAAGCCTCCAGGCTTGAGAAAGACCAGGAGAGCTGGTTGAAACGTCGCTGTAACATTCACCTATTTATGGAATACATTTTTTCATTTTTTCACTTTATTTGGACTTGTGTGCTGCGGATTTATTCCAATTTATTGTCTACTTTTGGACCCCTGACCAAGGACCGTGTCTGCGTGCACCGACTTCACTTTTTTCCGGAGTGCTGCTTCCCTCTTCAATTTTTTATATATATATATATATATATATATATATATATATATATATATATATAGTAATTCATGGCTGCTAAAAGACTGATCCCCCATGCTGGCTTTTTTTCCTTTGTGTTGCCACATCCCCATCCAAATGGACACTCTATGAAACCCTTCCGAGGCCCATTGATAAGAATAGGGTCTATATATTCTCTTTCGCCCACATTTATTCCTTTACAGTAGCCACTATTGATTTTTTAGGGGGTTAAATAGCTGTAAACAACAAGGCCAAAATGAAAAGCTGGCCTGCGCTCTATCCCTCTCTGCTGGAAGCGCGCACTCACAAATCCCTTTTGTTTACACCCGGAGGAAGTGTTAGATTTCAGACCAGAAGGGGTTTCTCCTTTGTAGCGTGCGGTTTTTCCTTTCTCGCTATCGCACTCCCCGTGAGCCGCACTTATTTTGCTGGCTGCCGCGCTGCTCTTGTCACTATGTGATCTCCAGCGCGTTCCAATCACGTACGTCCTCTCGTGCAGCTGCACAGGTCTGAGCCCTCCATTCCTCCTCTCCGCCGCTGATTAAAATGACCTTCAGCTCGGATATAATGTGGGGGCTTCACAAAAACCTCCTCCATCTGTCCCTCACAATCACTACACATTACACTCCCAGCTAAAGCTCTCCGACCCCGCTCCATTATTTTAGGGTCAGTGTATTTATGTTACTCCTTACGGGTTAAAGCAGCAGAAATCTGATTTACGGCCCCGCGTTCCACGTTACGCTCTCTCTCTGATGGACGACTATTATACTGCAATGCATTATTGAAATTGGCTTTTCAAATTCAGCGCTAAGGTTTATGACCGCCATATTGGTTTTTTTTTTTCTTACTTTTTATTCTGGTTTGAATTCCCACAGGGTCGCCAAGCTTGAGTATACAGGCCAAATGTGATCCATGTTTGTCCAGCCCTTGTCGAAACCAAGGCAGCTGTCAGAATGAACCAGTGGAGTATTATAAATGCATCTGTCCGCAAGGCTTTAAGGTAAGAGATGGTGTCGTTGACGTAAAAGGGGTTATCCAGTATTTAAAAAAAATAAAATAAAAAAAAAGCACCTCCCCTGACCTCAGGTTATGTGTGGTATTGCACCTCAGTTCTACTAAGTGAGTGGAGTTAAAGGGGTATTCCAGGGAAAAACTTTTTTTTATATATCAACTGGCTCCAGAAAGTTAAACAGATTTGTAAATTACTTCTATTAAAAAATCTTAATCCTTTCAGTATTTATGAGCTGCTGAAGTTGATTTGTTCTTTTCTGTCTGGCAACAGTGCTCTCTGCTGACATCTCTGCTTGTCTCGGGAACTGCACAGAGTAGAGTTGGTTTGCTATGGGGATTTGCTTCTACTCTGGACAGTTCCTGAGACACATGTCATCAGAGAGCACTTAGACAGAAAAGAACAACTCAACTTCAGCAGATCATAAGTACTGAAAGAACTAATATTTTTTAATAGAAGTCATTTACAAATCTGTTTAACTCTCTGGAGCCAGTTGATATATAAAAAAAATGTTTTTTCCTGGATAACCCCTTTAAGTTGTAATGCCACACACAACCTGAGGACATGTGTGGTGCTGTTTTCTATTCCTGGATAACCCCTTTAAAAACTGAAATGAGAAAAACTTGGCTCCACAAAACAGTGCCACACCTGTTCATAGGTTGTGCCTGGTATTGCAGCTCAGCTCTGTTAAAATTAACAGATCCAGGCTGCAATACCGCACACAACCCATATACCATTGTGGCACTGGAAGAAAGCAGACATGTTTTTCGAATGCATTACAATTTATGCATCTACTCAAAAGTGATGAATGTGCAGCTAACACCTATAGCAGTGTTTTCGAACTAGGGTGCCTCCAGCTATTGCAAAACTAAAATTCCCAGCATGCCCGGGCACGCTGGGAGTCATAGTTTTGCAACAGCTGTAGGCACCATAATCAGAAAACATTGACCAATTTCAAGCAATACTACTTGGATGAGAAAAGCCTCTACTTCATCTCTAGCTTGCTCTATATGCATGCATTGGTGTAATCACCATGACAAACATGGTTATAGGGGTAATCCTAAAAAATGTTATCCCCTATCCAGAAAACACTCCTGACGATTAGAGATGAGCGAACTTACAGTAAGTTCGATTCGTCACGAACTTCTCGGCTCGGCAGTTGATGACTTTTCCTGCATAAATTAGTTCAGCTTTCCGGTGCTCTGAGTGGGCTGGAAAAGGTGGATACAGTCCTAGGAGACTCTTTCCTAGGAATGTATCCACCTTTTCCAGCCCACCGGAGCACCGGAAAGCTGAACTCATTTACGCAGGAAAAGTCATCAACTGCCGAGCCGAGAAGTTCGTGACGAATCGAATTTACTGTAAATTCGCTCATCTCTACTGACGATCTTCAGAATGTTGGTCAGTTGTCCCCCAAGTCATTAATGTGGCTGTATTCTTGGCCACAGAGGCGTAACTTCTAGCTTCAGGGCCCAATGCAAAATCAGGGCCCCATGTGCCATTTATAATACTGGTGTTCTCTTATGGGGCAGAGGTGCCTTTGGACACCCTTAGGCAACAGGGCCCCGGTGTGACTGCTACCTCTGCACCCCCTATAGTTACACCCCTGCTTGGCCATGGCACCACAATCTGTCTATGGGACTTCCAAACACAGTGCTCGGAAGTCCTATAGAGCAGTGGTCTTCAACCTGCGGACCTCCAGATGTTGCAAAACTACAAATCCCAGGATGCCCGGACAGCCAACGGCTGTCCGGGCATGCTGGGAGTTGTAGTTTTGAAACCTCTGGAGGTCCGCAGGTTGAAGACCACTGCTATAGAGAATGAATGAAGCAGCAATCATGCATGCACACTGCCACTCCATTCACAGTTGACCCCTATTTATGTGATCGGTGGGGGTACCAGCAGTAGGACCGCCAATGATCAGCTAAATATCTCCTATTTTATAGATGGGGGATAACTTTTAATCTTCTAACCCCAATAAATCATGCCTGTCAGCAGGAAAGCAGTGGCAAAAATAAGCACATGACCAGATAGGGCTAGTCATCATGACTTCAGGCATACCCTTTTTAAAGTGTACCTGTTATATCTCAGAAAAAATTATGCTTCTATAAGTTACTCACTAGGGCATGCAGATGCTTTACATGTATTTTTTTATTTGTCTAGCTTCTGTATTTGGTTCACAAATCCCTCTGTTCTGCTGCTCACTCATTCTGACATCCACTGCTCAGAAAGGGGCCTATCCACTAAACCCACCCTCACTCACCATGCATTCACTTCCTCCCTGAGTCTGCTGTGCTGTTTTTCTTCATCCAACCACTGCCGGCTGCTCTATAACCCCCTCCTGTCTGTTTTCATGCTGCAGTCTGATAGGACAGGAGTGAGCACAGAGGAGTGCCAGTCCCGCCCTCACTTCCTGAACTTTGTCCCAGCCTGTGCTTCAGCTGGGACAAAGATGATGCTGCAGCCGAACAGGATTATGTTCTGGATGGTTTGGGGACCCCTAGTGGTCTTTTTTATTATAAGCCATGATTTTTATAAAAAGGAGATAAAACATTTTTTGAAGTATATTAGAAAGGTTAATGTTTTGCCAAGATGTACAACATATAAAAAAGTTTTTGATTTTGACAGTGCCCATTAAATATGAAAATTAGACTCAAGTGCCCAGAGGGCCTTCCTCAGCACTTCAAGAGCATTGGGTTACCAGCCCATCTCCTCTTACTTACCTCCTCTGTGCCCCCTTGCATACACCTACCCTGCCTTTCAGTGACAGCAGACATGGGGGCTGTAACTAAGAAAAGCATGGCGGGTAACCCAGGGCTCTTGCCATGCTGGTGACCGCCCCCTTGTCACTTGAGGCTGATTTACATATTAACAAAGAGTCTAATATTTTAGCGCTGGAAAGGACTATTGACATACAGGTATGCCCGGAATCATGATGACTTGCCCTATCTAGGCAGGGGCTTCTTTACACTCCTGTATTCCATCTGACATTTCCGCTTTAGGTTGATTTCTCCGCAGTCTATACATTTGGACTGGTTTGTGCCTTATTTTTTTTTATTTTTTTTGCATTACACATTTACTGTAGCTATCCTCTATATTTTCTCTTTTTGCCTATTTTGGGTGGGAAGATGGACCATATTAGTAAAAATATTTGGGGCCATACATAATTTTTGCCACTTTTGGCCAGAAATGACTGAAGAAGAGGTTGGAAACCCTGGTTGGTAATTTTTTTTTTTTGGGGGGGGGGGGGGGGGGGGGGGGAGGGGGGATAATAAAAACTCCATGTTAAACAATAAAATGAAAACTCCATGTTAAAACTAAAGGTCTACTTCTTCAAACAGGTAATTGGCGGCCACTTCATTTTGAAATAAACATTTGCGTGAATTCACTTGTGTAGGTGTTTTCAGGGGAGTCAAGCAGGATAGTCCCTGAAAGTCTATAGGCTTAAAATTATTGGAAAAAAAACGAAACCCTATCTCCATGTCTATATACACCCACAATTGCATATATACGCGCACTAATGATCTACCTAACAAAAGGTACTGATTGCGCCTGGATGTAAAGGATGTACAATTAGAAGACGCTGATATTTTACATATCCTCAATCTATTAGTAGAGTATCCCCCCTCCCTGCCGTGTGACAGGTGCTGCAGGAAAAATTTAAGCAATTTTCTTTTTTTTTTTTTTTTTTTTTTTACTATTATTTAAAAAAAAAAAAAAAAAAAATCATCCTCCATCCATAGCTCAAGTAGAAGACTGGTAGCTTTCTGGTAGCTGTCTGACCGCAGGGTGGTTTTAGAAGCCATTTTGGTTGCTTCTGTGTGGTATCTAGTATAAAGTAGACCAGCATTTCCTGACCATTGTGCCTCTACCTGTTGCAGAACTACAACTCCCAGCATGTGTCCGGGCATGCTAGGAGTTGTAGTTTTGCAACAGCTGGAGGCACACTGAAGGCACACCAACAATGTTCTAGATATTGTAGATAGTAGCAGAGATGAAAAAATGTAATCAAAACAAATCAAGTTTGTTCTGAATTTTACAAAAAATGACTTTTTAGCCAGGAGATGTTCACTGAGCAGGAGTAATATAGCACATGCCTCCTGCTCAGTATGTAGTTTCCATAGAACCAAGGAAACTACATATAGAAGCAGGGACTCCTGTCATTGTGACAGGAGTCCTTGCTCCTCTAAAGTTAGCAATGTATATCGATGTTTTTTATTTTTATTTGACACTATGCATTGTTACTTTCTGTCTGTCACAAAAAAGCTAAGCAGCAATGCAATGTATCACACCCTCTCTCTTTACACTCTCTGCGCCAGGTGCTCTGTACCTTTTTAGGGGCAAATCCAAATCAGCCATTGAATCTGATGCAAATTTAATGTCCGATTTTTAGAAAAAAATAATTAAATTAATTGACTGTTTAAAAAAGGTGTAAAATGAAGGCATTTTTAGACTGCCTAACTTCTCGTTCCATCTACTTGTGGGCTTCATTTGCACCCCAGGATTCTACACCAAAATTGTGGCACATATTAGTATATTTTAAGTCACTACCTCTTCCCATGATGCCACACCCCTTCCAATTAATCCACACCCTTTCTATATAATCCACACGCCTAAGTCACACAAAGCCTGGCAGTGTTCAAAACACACAATAAATGTATGGAATGGTGCAAAAGTGGACCAAATTTTAGCACATTTAAGTTGAAGGAATGCAGACATATTAATCAGACCAAATTTGCCTATATTACCTGGTGTTTCCCTTTAAAGAGAATCTGACAGCTAGTTCATTAGCATAAAAATGAATGGTCGGGGCCTACGGGGGAATATGGAGGAGACAGGGGAGCTTGGCCAGCTGGCTCCCTGCCTCCAATGTACTTATTAGGAATAAAATGATTTACAAGCATAACTCTGCACCTAACCATCGGATTTCAGTAAGTAACCCCTCATTTTACAGCTCTTCACCCACACTATAACCCAGTGTATGGGGTCTAGTGCAGGTGAACTAGTTGTCAGATTCTCTTAAATCCTGCATGTAATGGAGCATAAATACCGCTTATCTATCATCTGAAAATAAATTATGCTGGATAGGAATTTACCTATCCAGGTCCTTACTCTCTTGGTGACTTAATATTCCCTTGATCACTTTTGGGTGCATTTACACCTTGCGCACCAGTTTTGCTGTTTGACAGATGTTGGGGTTGTAAGATTTTTAATTTATTATTTGTACTTTTTTTTTTTTGCAGTAGGGCATACTGGTAGTGGTAGTTGTGCACACTTGTGAATATGAATATGAACTACGTCTTTAATTTTTTTTAACTTTTTTCTTGCTTTCAAAATATGTGTGGTTTAGGTTTCGTGCCAAAATGTAACGTTTTTATGCCCATTAAAAATCTTGAAAAATTCAGTCTGGTAAATGCAAATCACACGAAACAAGATTGTGAGATATTATTTTCACGTTCTTCAGAGCAAAACAAAAAGCAAGTTCATGAGTTCAAGAAGATTCATCTAATACAATAGAGTCTGAATCTAGTAATGATGTGAATGAGAGCACGCCTGATACAGAAAAGGTACTCAGAGGTGCCGCTAGACCCCACCTAGGGTTGCTACCTTTCTCGCACAAAAATACCGGCCATGCTAATTTGTATAATTAATTATATATGCGTGACATCACAGGATACACATATGCGGAGGGGGGAATGTTGTCCTATTCTGACCCCTATAACTTTTTTATTTCTCTTTATACGGGCCTGTAGAATGGCTCATTTTTTGTGCCCCGATCTGGAGTTTTTAACAGTACCCTTTTTGGGTAAAATTCGGGAGTAGCAGTTAGCTACTACAACTTCCAGCATGCCCTGATACAGCCTGTAAACGAAAACCACTACTCCCAGCATGTTGGACTATATAGCAGTATATAGTATAGGTCAGTGTCTCCCAACCAGGGGTGCCTTCAGCTGTAGCAAAACTACATCTCCCAGCATGTTGGACTATATAGTAGTATATACAGGGTGGGCCATTTATATGGATACACCTTGATAAAATGGGAATGGTTGGTGATAATAACTTCCTGTTTGTGGCACATTAGTATATGTGAGGGGGAAACTTTTCAAGATGGGTGGTGACCATGGCGGCCATTTTGAAGTCGGCCATTTTGAATCCAACTTTTGTTTTTTCAATAGGAAGAGGGTCATGTGACACATCAAACTTATTGGGAATTTCACAAGAAAAACAATGATGTGCTTGGTTTTAACGTAACTTTATTCTTTCATGAGTTATTTACAAGCTTCTGACCACTTATAAAATGTGTTCAATGTGCTGCCCATTGTGTTGGCCCCACTATCTTTGTACCCCATATACCACACCATACCATCAATTTTTGTGTTCCAACAGTCTTGGAGGGATCTATCCAATGTGGGTTAGTGTCAGACCAATAGCGGTGGTTTTGTTTGTTAACTTCACCATTCACATAAAAGTTTCCTCATCACTGAACAAAATCTTCTGCGTAAACTGAGGGTCCTGTTCCAATTTTTGTTTTGCCCATTCTGGAGCACCTGAAACTACGGATACTGGAAGCCTGTGCTAGCATTTCTCCTGCGGTGTATATAGTAGTATATAGCAGTGTATACAGATACTGGAAGCCTGTGCTAGCATTTCTCCTGCGGTGTATATAGTAGTATATAGCAGTGTATACGGATACTGGAAGCCTGTGCTAGCATTTCTCCTGCGGTGTATATAGTAGTATATAGCAGTGTATACGGATACTGGAAGCCTGTGCTAGCATTTTTCCTGCGGTGTATATAGTAGTATATAGCAGTGTATACGGATACTGGAAGTCTGTGCTAGCATTTCTCCTGCGGTGTATATAGTAGTATATAGCAGTGTATACGGATACTGGAAGCCTGTGCTAGCATTTCTCCTGCGGTGTATATAGTAGTATATAGCAGTGTATACGGATACTGGAAGTCTGTGCTAGCATTTCTCCTGCGGTGTATATAGTAGTATATAGCAGTGTATACGGATACTGGAAGCCTGTGCTAGCATTTCTCCTGCGGTGTATATAGTAGTATATAGCAGTGTACACGGATACTGGAAGCCTGTGCTAGCATTTCTCCTGCGGTGTATATAGTAGTATATAGCAGTGTATACAGATACTGTGAGCCTGTGCTAGCATTTCTCCTGCGGAGTATATAGTAGTATATAGCAGTGTATACGGATACTGGAAGCCTGTGCTAGCATTTCTCCTGCGGTGTATATAGTGTATAAAGCAGTGTATACGGATACTAGAAGCCTGTGCTAGCATTTCTCCTGCGGTGTATATAGTAGTATATAGCAGTGTATATGGATACTGGAAGCCTGTGCTAGCATTTCTCCTGCGTTGTATATAGTAGTATATAGCAGTGTATACGGATACTGGAAGCCTGTGCTAGCATTTCTCCTGCGGTGTATATATAGTAGTATATAGCAGTGTATACGGATACTGGAAGCCTGTGCTAGCATTTCTCCTGCGGTGTATATAGTAGTATATAGCAGTGTATATGGATACTGGAAGCCTGTGCTAGCATTTCTCCTGCGGTGTATATAGTAGTATATAGCAGTGTATACGGATACTGGAAGCCTGTGCTAGCATTTCTCCTGCGGTGTATATAGTGTATAAAGCAGTGTATACGGATACTAGAAGCCTGTGCTAGCATTTCTCCTGCTGTGTATATAGTAGTATATAACAGTATATAGAGAAGAGGGTTACATTGACAATCCAACACAATGGGCAGTTAAACAGATTTGTAAATTTCTTCTATTTAAAAATCTTTATCCTTCCAGTACTTATCAGCTGCTATATATGCTCCACAGGAAGTTATTTTCATTTTGGATTTCCTTTCTGTCTGACCCCAATGTTGCTCTCTGCTGACATCTCTGTCCATTTTAGCAACTGTCCAGAGGAGGAGAAAATCCCCATGGCAAATTACTTCTATTTAAAAAAAATCTTAATCCTTCCAATAATTACCAGCTGCTGAAGTTAAGTTGTTCTTTTCTGTCTGGCAACAGAGTAGAAGAGGTTTGCTGTGGGGATTTGCTTCTACTCTGGACAGTTCCCGAGACAGGTGTCATCAGAGAGCATTTAGACAGAAAAGAACAACGCAACTTCAGCAGCTCAAAAGTACTGAAAGGATTAAGATTTTTTAATAGAAGTAATTTACAAATCTGTTTAACTTTGTGAAACCAGTTGATATATATATATATATATATATATATATATATATATATATATATATAAAAGGTTGTTCCTGGATAACCCCTTTAAGGGTTAATTCAGTGGGGGATCTGGTTGAAGGAGACCAAGGCTGGGATGCTGGGAATGAGGCCCAAACCTGGTAACAATGAGCATTAGGCCCTAGTAAGGTGCTGGTGGCTTGACAAGTGTGGAGATGGAAGTTCATGGACCTAATGTGTTGCGGACAGTGTGTGGGGGTAGTTGGAGGGTAGACTGGTGTTGGTTCGGTGCTGTTTATAACAGGATAGTATAACATGGGCATATCCGAGCACTGATGAAGTAGATTAAGGAGACCATTACATGGCCCGATTACGGTGTGGGCCAAGCTATATGAGCGATCACTGGATCACTGGTGCGGCCCTTTACTTCCGTCATTGTCAGATGCAGAAGTCTATGGAAAAAAAACACCATGATTTCCTGAATATAACCCATACCCTCATGCTACAATTTTGGAAATCTGCTCATGAGCCTAAAAATGTGGGTGAAAAAACTCCAAAATAAGTGGGTCTGGCGATCCATATTTCATTATGTACATCAAGCTAACACCTGGCTGCACCAAAAAAAAAGCCATATAGAGAGCATAGCACTTTTTGGGGCATCTTTTGATCCCCTCCACCCCCCCAGCCTGATGGTGTTTTTTTTTTCTTTTGTATAGACTTCTGAAATCCAATAAAAACCTTGATAAAAATAAGCATGCAAACTTTAAAGGGGTATTCCAGGCCAAAACTTTTCTTTATATACCGGTATCAACTGGCTCCGGAAAGTTAAACAGATTTGTAAATTACTTCTATTAAAAAATCTTAATCCTTCCAATAGTTATTAGCTTCTGAAGTTGAGTTGTTGTTTTCTGTTTAACTCCTTTCTGATGACTCACGTCCTGGGAGCTGTGCAGTTCCTATGGGGATATTCTCCCATCATGCACAGCTCCCGGAACGTGACATCATCATTGAGCAGTTAGACAGAAAACTTCAGAAGCTAATAACTATTGGAAGGATTAAGATTTTTTAATAGAAGTAATTTACAAATCTGTTTAACTTTCCGGAGCCAGTTGATATATATAAAAAAAGGTTTTGCCTGGATAACCCCTTTAAAGGAGTACTTTACTGCTCAGCGTTTGGAACAAACTGTTCCGAATGCTGGAACCGGCGCCGGAAGCTCGTAACGTTATAGCCCCACCCCCTCATGACATCACGCCCCACCCACTCAAAGCAAATCTATGGGAACTTGTGATGTCATAGCCCCGCCCCCTCATGACGTCACGCCCCACCCCCTCAATGCAAGTCTATGGGAGGGGGCATGACGGCTGTGCTCCCGGCGTCGGCTCCAGCATTCAGAATAGTTTGTTCCAAACGCTGAGCATCGGAGTACTCCTTTAAACACTTTTGTGCATGCAAATTCACACTGTTATATTTTTTTATCATAGACATCGCTTTTGTATTTCTTGTTTTGTAGGGAAAAAATTGCGAAATCTCTCTGAACGCCTGTTCCAGCAGCCCATGTGAAAACCAAGGAGCGTGCCACCCAAAAGATGACGCCAGCGGGTTTGTGTGAGTATTATGGGAAGCGATTGTTCCATATTGTATGTAAGAAATCTTAAAGGGATCATTGAGGAATAGAAAAACAGAGCTAATTTCTTTTTTTTTTTTTTAAACGCTCCCTGTCTGTCTCCAGGTTGGGTGTGGTTCTGCAGCTCAGTTCCATTGAAATAAATCGAGTAATGTTGTAACACTACACCCAACCTGGAGATAAGCGTGGAGCTGTTTTTGAAAGAAATTAGCTCTGTTTTTCTATTCCTTGATAACCCCTTTAAATGGGCACTGTCGTTTACACAAGACTTTTTATATGATACAAATAATATGTTTATATACATATTTCTAATACACATTGGTTGTAAAATGAAAACAAACAAATACTTATTGCAGCACTATTCAGCCAGTATGGGGATCAATGTCCCACATCCGATCACGATCAACTTAGCTAGATACACAATGGTTAAAAAAATTTGTATATTTTTGGGTGACAAAAATGTTTTATACTTCTTACCACTAGAGATCCCTCCAGTGTCCAAAACACTGTCTTGTCCCTGCAGCTATTGCTTGTGTGTCCCGGCTGATACAAAGGTCCCTCCACTGTCCAGAACACTTGTACCTGCAGCTATTGCCTGTGCTCTGCTTGGCTTTCAATCAGCCTGCTGTGTGAGCCTGGGGCATGTCACAAAGCCTTAGTGCACAGAGAAGCCAGTTGTCAGCACTGAGGGGTGAGAGAGGAGGTTCCCACATGGGATGTGAGGGCAAGCAAAGGAACACCCCCTCCTCCTCAGTGAACTGCATGCAGTGTGAGAAACATAAACAAGGGTATAAGGAACCATAAAAGAATGAAAAGCAGGATTTAAATTCATGGACAGGATTAGCACCAGATAAAGAGTAAGCCTGGGGCAACTCAAAAAGGTCTATTACAGTGTCTGCCTCCAGCTATTGCAAGATTACAACTCCCAACATGCCCGGACAGTTTTGCAACAGCTGGAGGCACCCTGTTTGGGAAACACTGTTCTAGAACATGTCCATATGATGCACCAATATGTCTTATATTGTAGAAAGAAAGGGTATTCATTATATATATATATATATATATATATATATATATATATATATATATACATATATATATATATACATACCGTATTTTTCGTCCTATAGGACGCACAGGCGTTTGAACCCAATAGTGGTCTTCAACCTGCGGACCTCCAGATGTTGCAAAACTACAACTCCCAGCATGCCCGGACAGCCAACGGCTGTCCGGGCATGCTGGGAGTTGTAGTTTTGCAACATCTGGAGGTCCGCAGATTGAAGACCACTGCATAGGAGGTAATACTCACGTGTCCCCGCCGCTCCGGACCCGTCACCGCTGCCCTGGATGTCGCTCCATCGCTGTCGCCGTCGCTCTGGAACGTCTCTGCTGCCGGCCGGGTATCCTCTCTCTCCTTCGCCGCCATCACATCGTTACGCACGCCGATGCACATACGCGACGATGTGATGACGAGGAAGGAAAGCGCCGGCCATACAGGGGATCCCTGAACGGAGAAGACACCGAGGAGGCAGGTAAGGTCCCTCCCGGTGTCCTGTAAGCACTAACCCAGCTATTCAGTCGGGCTGTTCGGGACCGCCGCGGTGAAATCGCGGCGGTCCCGAACAGCCCGACTGAACAGCCGGCTTAGTGTCACTTTCCCTTCAGATGCGGCGGTCAGCTTTGATCGCCGCGTCTGAAGGGTTAATACAGGGCATCACCACGATCGGTGATGTCCTGTATTAGCCGCGGGTCTCGGCCTTTGATGGCCGCAGGGACCGCCGCAATAGGGGTGTATTCGCCGTATAAGACGCACCAACTTCCCCCCCCCCCCCCCAGTTTTGGGGGAAGAAAAACTGTGTCTTATACGGCAAAAAATACGGTATGTATATATATATATGTGAAAGGTTGAATGACAACCTGGGTTTATGGGAGGGGCCTGGGTGGTATAAATACCAGCACGTGCAGGTTCAGGTGCACGTTGGACGTCACGCTGTACGTCACGTGACTGGGGATCAGCTGACAAGCAGGAGTTCCGGTCTTTAGGGTAACGGTAAGCGGCCGGGGCCGGCCGGGGTGGCCATGTCCGCTGAAGCCCTCTCTCCGGAGGTAAGCCGGAGCACGGAGGGCACCCTCGGTCAGCCCCGGCCTCGGTTCCAGTGCCCCCAGTCTTTTTACCGGGGTCCTCGCCCCTTTTCGCTCCCCGTGGCCCAAGCGGCGAGTTCGGCTTCTCTCCCCACTCGAGTGGTGCCACAGGGGGGGGCGTGGCCCACTGCTGTCTCGGTGCCTGGCCGGTTCCTCACCTGGGTCTGCGCCGGGTCTCATCCTCGCGTCCCGTGGCTCCGGGCGGCTTGACCGGCATCATCCTCGATTGCCAGGCTGCGTTAGACGGAGGACTGGCGGCAGCTCTTTATCATTTAAGGGCTCGGCTCCCCACGGCCACCGCGGTTCACAATGTTGTCCCCAGCTCAACTCTCCCCCCCCCCCCCCGCCCCAGGTTTTCCCTGCCGAATTCAGGGTCACCTCGGACCAGGTTTAGTGGTGGCTGACGGTTCACGTGGCGGCTATGCACTACAGCCTTTCACAATTTTGTGCCGTACAGTTACTCATAACATTCATACTGCACAGTCGCTCATAGAATCGCATTCTATACAGTCACTCAGTTTTCACACCTGGCAGTCACCCAGCATTTATACCGCCCGGTCACGCATAGCGTCCTCATCATGCAGACACTCATAGTTTGCATACGGTACAGTCACACATAGCTTCCACTCCGTGCAGTTACTCAAAGCATTCATACCGTGCAGTCACTACATGTTACCATACAGTGCACACGCATAGATTTTCCTTCAGTATACACTTGTATTTTCCCTACGGTACACAATTGCATTTACCATTCAGTATACACAGTTGCATTCACCATACTGTATACACAGTTGCATTTACCATACTGTATACACGCTTGTATTTTCCATACAGTATACACAGTTGCATTTACCATACTGTATACACGCTTGTATTTTCCATGCAGTATACACGCCTCTATACACCATACAGTATATACGCTTCTATTCACCATACAGTATATACGCTTCTATTCACCATACAGTATATACGCTTTATTCACCATACAGTATATACGCTTCTATTCACCATACAGTATATACGCTTCTATTCACCATACAGTATATACGCTTCTATTTTCACCATACAGTGTACACGTTTCTATTCACCATACAGTCTACATTTGTATTTTCCATACGGTTTTTCATACTGTATACACGCTTGTATACACAGTTACATTTACCATACAGTATACATGTCGGTACTCATTACAGACAATACACGCTGGTATCCGCTATACAGCATGCACGCTGGTTCCAGCCATACAGTGTATACACTGATGTTTGTGCAGAATATGCGCTGGTTTTCACCATGTGGTATGCATGCTGGTATTTACCATACAGTATACACATTGGCATTTTTTTTACAACATTCATGCTGGTAGTTACAATACTGTAGACACGCCAGTATTATTCACACGCTGGTACGTTCCGTTCGGTAGAACACTTGTATTTACATACAGTAGATCACGCTGGTATATTCATACAGCATTACAAGCTTGCATCTCTATACTGTATGGATGTTGTATTTTTTTCCACAGTATTCACTCTTGCAATTTTTACACAGTATACGTGCTGGTATTTTTCATACAGTATACACGGTCATATTTCCCATACAGCATACACGCTGGTATTTCCCACACAGTATACACATTCATATTTTCCATACTGTAGACACACTCGTATTCTCCATACAGTAGACACACTAGCATTGTCCTCATAGTACAACACGCTCGTATTTTCATACAATACAGTTTGACACATTTGTAATTTATGCAGTATGACACTCTTGTATTTTCATACAGTATGACTCGCTTGTATTTTTCACACAGTTTGACACACTTGTAATTTCATGCAGTATGACATGCATATTTTCATGCAGTATGACACGCTTGTATTTCCATACAATATGACACGCTTGAATTATCATACAGTACGACACGCTTGTATTTCCATACAATGACACGCTTGAATTATCATACAGTATGACACGCTTGTATTATCATACAGTATGACACGCTTGTATTTCCATACAATGACACGCTTGAATTATCATACAGTATGACACGCTTGTATTATCATACAGTATGACACGCTTGTATTTCCATACAATATGACACGCTTGTATTATCATACAGTATGACACGCTTGTATTTCCATACAATATGACACGCTTGTATTATCATACAGTATGACACGCTTGAATTATCATACAGTATGACACGCTTGTATTATCATACAGTATGACACGCTTGTATTTCCATACAATATGACACGCTTGAATTATCATACAGTACGACACGCTTGTATTTCCATACAATATGACACGCTTAAATTATCATACAGTATGACACGCTTGTATTTCCATACAATGACACGCTTGAATTATCATACAGTATGACACGCTTGTATTTCCATACAATATGACACGCTTGTATTATCATACAGTATGACACGCTTGTATTTCCATACAATATGACACGCTTGTATTATCATACAGTATGACACGCTTGTATTTCCATACAATATGACACGCTTGTATTATCATACAGTATGACACGCTTGTATTTCCATACAATATGACACGCTTGTATTTTCATACAATATGACACGCTTGTATTTCCATACAATATGACACGCTTGTATTATCATACAGTATGACACGCTTGTATTTCCATACAATATGACACGCTTGTATTTTCATACAGTATGACACGCTCGTTTTCATGCAATGTGACAAGCTCATATTTTTATACAGTATGACACGCTTGTATTTTCACGAACACGCTTGGATTTCATACAGTATATACGCTGTGTTTCCCTACAGTGTAGGCGCTTGTATCACCCAGGTAGAATCCACGCTTGTTTGCATACAGTATATATGCTTGTATTTGCATACAGTTTACACGCTTGTTTTCATATAGAATGTGTGATTGTGTTTGCATGCGGAGTATGCGATTGTATATGCACACAGTACGCGCGCTTATATTTTCATATAGTATACATGCTGGTATTTCTGTATGGTAGGTACGCTTGCATTTTTCCAGAGATTACACGCTCGGGTTTTCTCACAATATATATGCTCGTGTTTTCATATAATATTTACGCTGGTGTTTCACACGGTACACATGTTTGTATTTTTACACAGTATACACGCTCACTCTATCACACAGTGTACATGCTCATATTCTAGTACAGTGTACGTGATCATATTTCCAGTACAGTATGCACGCTTATATTGTTATACGGTACACACGCTAGTATTTCCAGTACTGTAGTTGTTCTAGTATTTCCAGTACAGTATACACGCTTGTATTTCCAGTACGGTATACACGATTACTTTTCAATATAGTATGTTTGTATTTTTTCTGTACTATATACGTTTGTGTTTTCCTGTACAGTATACGCGTTTGTACTTTTCGTACAGTATGCACGATTGTATTTTCTGTGCGGTATGCATTCTCGTATTGCCAGTACAGTATACACGCTCGTATTTCCAGTTCAGTATACATTCTAGTATTTCCAGTACAGTACACACGCTTGTATTTCCAGTACAGTATACACTCTTGCTTTTATATAGTATACACGTTTGTATTTTCCATACAGTATACACAATAGTATTTTCCGTACAGTATACATGATGGTATTGTCTGTACAGTATACACGATTGCAGTTTTCATACGGATTACATGCTTGTATCTTCTGATAGTAGGCACGATTGTATTGCCCGTTACGGTGTACGCGATTGCATATTCCGTACAGTATACACGATCGTTTATTCAGTTACACGCTCAGTTTCCATACAGGATAACACGATTATGTTTCATATGTTGTGACTCTTAGGTGTCCAAATGGGTTAAAACGTTGATGTTTCCTTACAATATTTCATCCATATTTCCATATGGCACGGCATACTATTGTTCACCATATGGTACAGCATGCTTATGTTCCATACGTGGTACACGCTCAGGTTTCCACGTGATTCTACGCTTATGTGTTTACACGGCATAACACGTGGTGTTCCATACGATCAATGCGATTAATTTCCATATAATTTACACACACCCGTAGGCTTCCATACGGTATTACACGCTTATCAGGCTATAGTATAACTGGATCATGTTTTCACACTGTGGTAAGCATAGGTGTCTATGGTACATTGTGTTTAGACACGTGTTACTGAGTAGCATTCTCAACCATTTCGGATCATGTCACGTTTACAGGTTGTGGATATTCTCAGCCTGCCTGCCACGGCAGCAGGGGAATACATAATTTGGGCTATTGTATCGGACACGTTTTCCTGAGCAATAGCAGCAGGTCACATAGAGGAGTATATACCTGATATGCCTGACTCATTCTCAGGTGGGATATACTACTTGGTTATTGTTGCTGACACGTTTTCAGAGCAATAACATCACCACACATAGGCAGCTGTATACCTGTTATGCCTGTCACGTCCTCAGGTTGGGATGCACTGTATAGTCGTATGTTCTGACACGTTTCCAGGATACGACTGCCATATCGATATTAAAGTGATCATTTACGGGTGAACTGAGTCTGGTTGATATAATATGGGTATGTATACCTTACGTAATTTCGCTTACTATCATAGCATTTGCTACGGCACATGCGCTACATAAGTTCGAGCATTCGACGTATAAGTTACTACTTGCATGACGCGATGCTTATCTGCCCTTTTGTTTCGGGTACCCAGTAAAGGTCTCCGTACACATACGTTATTTTAAGCAGGTTACTTGGTCCTGATTCTACGTTCATGAATAGGTCAGGTTACGTTAACATACCACCGTTATAGGTTCTACGTCAAGCTATCTTACTTTGCATACAGTAGTCATACGCTTACGTCATTGTTGCGGGTATGACAC